>NW_027480436.1:4540488-4843187 GCF_051401765.1 Calliopsis andreniformis | reverse complement strand
TGTATTTTATGCATCTGGCGTTGAATTCTAAGACCCTAGCTATTCGATCTGGTGGAGCAACGCCCTAGAGAGGAGCCTAGGTTGCCCGGAACGCAGCAGTGACCATTACTTTCACACTGGTTGTAATTATTCCTCTTATACGGTGGAAAAACTGTTCCATCTTTATTGTATTTTATGCTTCCGGCGTTGACTTGTAAGGCCCTAACTATTCGATCTGGTGAAGCAACGCCGTAAAGTGAAGCATAGGTTGCCGGGAACGTAGAAACGACCATTATTTTCACACTGGTTGCAATTATTCATTTTATACGATGTAAAAGCTGTTGTATTTATATTGTATTTTATGCTTCTGGCGTTGACTTCTAAGGCCGTAGCTATTAGATGTGGTGGAGGAACGCGCTACAGTGACGCCTAGGTTGCACGGAACGTAGAAATGACCATTACTTTCACACTGCTTGCAATTATTCCTGTTATACAATGGAAAAACTGTTGCATTTTTATTGTATTTTATGCATCTGGCGTTGAAGTCTAAGTCCCTAGCTATTCGATCTGGTGGAGCAACGCCCTAGAGCGGAGCCTAGGTTGCCCGGAACGTAGAAATGACCATCACTTTCACACTGTGTGCAATTATTCATTTTATGCGATGGAAAAGCTGTTGTATTTATATTGTATTTTATGCTTCTGGCGTTGAATTCTAAGACCCTAGCTATTCGATCTGGTGGAGCAACGCCCTAGAGAGGAGCCTAGGTTGCCCGGAACGCAGCAATGACCATTACTTTCACTCTGTCTGCAATTATTCATCTTATACGACGGAAAAGCTGTTGTATTTATATTGTATTTTATGCTTCTGGCGTTGACTTCTAAGGCCGTAGCTATTAGATGTGGTGGAGGAACGCGCTAGAGTGACGCCTACGTTGCACGGAACGTAGAAATGACCATTACTTTCACACTGCTTGCAATTATTCCTGTTATACAATGGAAAAACTGTTGCATTTTTATTGCATTTTATGCATCTGGTGTTGAATTCTAAGTCCCTAGCTATTCGATCTGGTGGAGCAACGCCCTAGAGCGGAGCCTAGGTTGCCCGGAACGTAGAAATGACCATTACTTTCACACTGTTTGCAATTATTCATTTTTTACGATGGAAAAGCTGTTGTATTTATATTGTATTTTATGCTTCTGGCGTTGACTCCTAAGTCCCTAGCTATTCGATCTGGTGGAGCACCGCATAGGGCGGAGCCTAGGTTGCCCGGAACGTAGAAATGACCATCACTTTCACACTGGTTGCAATTATTCATGCTATACGATGGAAAAACTGTTGCATTTTTATTGCATTTTCTGCTTCTGGTGTTGACGTCTAAGGCTCTCACTCTTCGATCTGGTGGAGCAACGCCCTAGGGTGAAGCCGAGGTTGCCCGGAACGTAGAAGTGACCATAGCTTTCACACTGGTTGCAATTATACTTTTTATGCGATGGAAAAACTGTTGGATTTATGTTGTATTTTATGATTCTAACGTTGACTTCTTAGGCCCTAACTATACGCTCTGGTTGACCAACGCCCTAGAGTGAAGCCTAGGTTGCCCGGAACGTAGAAATGACCATCACCTTCACTCTGGTTGCAATTACTCCTGTTATACGACGGAAAAACTGCTGTATTTTTATTGCATTTTATGCTTCTGGCGTTGACTTCTAAGGCCGTAGCTATTCGATGTGTTGGAGTAACGCCCTAGAGTGAAGGCTAGGTTTCCCGGAACGTAGAAACGACCATGACTTTCACACTGTTTGCAATTATTCATTTTATACGATGGAAAAGCTGTTGTATTTATATTGTATTTTGTGCTTCTGGCGTTGACTTCTAAGGCCGTAGCTATTAGATGTGGTGGAGGAACGCGCTACAGTGACGCCTAGGTTGCACGGAACGTAGAAATGACCATTACTTTCACACTGCTTGCAATTATTCCTGTTATACAATGGAAAAACTGTCGCCTTTTTATTGTATTTTATGCATCTGGCGTTGAAGTCTAAGTCCCTAGCTATTCGATCTGGTGGAGCAACGCCCTGGAGCGGAGCCTAGGTTGCCCGGAACGTAGAAATGACCATCACCTTCACTCTGGTTGCAATTACTCCTGTTATACGACGGAAAAACTGCTGTATTTTTATTGCATTTTATGCTTCTGGCGTTGACTTCTAAGGCCGTAGCTATTCGATGTGTTGGAGTAACGCCCTAGAGTGAAGGCTAGGTTTCCCGGAACGTAGAAACGACCATGACTTTCACACTGTTTGCAATTATTCATTTTATACGATGGAAAAGCTGTTGTATTTATATTGTATTTTGTGCTTCTGGCGTTGACTTCTAAGGCCGTAGCTATTAGATGTGGTGGAGGAACGCGCTACAGTGACGCCTAGGTTGCACGGAACGTAGAAATGACCATTACTTTCACACTGCTTGCAATTATTCCTGTTATACAATGGAAAAACTGTCGCCTTTTTATTGTATTTTATGCATCTGGCGTTGAAGTCTAAGTCCCTAGCTATTCGATCTGGTGGAGCAACGCCCTGGAGCGGAGCCTAGGTTGCCCGGAACGTAGAAATGACCATCACTTTCACACTGTTTGCAATTATTCATTTTATACGATGGAAAGGCTGTTGTATTTATATTGTATTTTATGCTTCTGGCGTTGACTTCTAAGACCCTAGCTATTCGATCTGGTGGAGCAACGCCCTAGAGAGGAGCCTAGGTTGCCCGGAACGCAGCAGTGACCATTACTTTCACACTGGTTTTAATTATTCCTCTTATACGATGGAAAAACTGTTGCATCTTTATTGTATTTTATGCTTCCGGCGTTGACTTGTAAGGCCCTAACTATTCGAACTGGTGAAGCAACGCCGTAGAGTGAAGCATAGGTTGCCGGGAACGTAGAAACGACCATTATTTTCACACTGGTTGCAATTATTCCTGTTATACCATGGAAAAACTGTTGTATTTTTATTGGATTTTATGCTTCTTGAGTTGAATTCTAAGTCCCTAGCTATTCGATCTGGTGGAGCAACGCCCTAGAGTGAAGCCTAGGTTGCCCGGAACGCAGCAATGACCATTACTTTCACACTGGTTGTAATTATTCCTCTTATACGATGGAAAAACTGTTGCATCTTTATTGTATTTTATGCTTCCGGCGTTGACTTGTAAGGCCCTAACTATTCGATCTGGTGATGCAACGCCGTAGAGTGAAGCCTAGGTTGCCCGGAGCGTAAAAATGACCATCACCTTCACTCTGGTTGCAATTATTCATGCTATACGATGGAAAAACTGTTGCATTTTTATTGCATTTTCTGCTTCTGGTGTTGACGTCTAAGGCTCTCACTCTTCGATCTGGTGGAGCAACGCCCTAGGGTGAAGCCGAGGTTTCCCGGAACGTAGAAACGACCATGACTTTCACACTGTTTGCAATTATTCATTTTATACGATGGAAAAGCTGTTGTATTTATATTGTATTTTGTGCTTCTGGCGTTGACTTCTAAGGCCGTAGCTACCAGATGTGGTGGAGGAACGCGCTAGAGTGACGCCTAGGTTGCACGGAACGTTGAAATGACCATTACTTTCACACTGCTTGCAATTATTCCTGTTATACAATGGAAAAACTGTTGCATTTTTATTGTATTTTATGCATCTGGCGTTGAAGTCTAAGTCCCTAGCTATTCGATCTGGTGGAGCAACGCCCTGGAGCGGAGCCTAGGTTGCCCGGAACGTAGAAATGACCATCACTTTCACACTGTTTGCAATTATTCATTTTATACGATGGAAAAGCTGTTGTATTTATATTGTATTTTATGCTTCTGGCGTTGAATTCTGAGGCCCTAGCTATTCGATCTGGTGGAGCAACGCCCTAGAGTGAAGCCTAGGTTGCCCGGAACGTAGAAATGACCATTACTTTCACACTGTTTGCAACTTTTCATTTTATAGGATGGAAGAGCTGTTGTATTTATATTGTATTTTATGCTTCTGGCGTTGACTTCTGAGGCCGAAGCTATTAGATGTGGTGGAGCAACGCGCTAGAGTGACGCCTAGGTTGCACGGAACGTAGAAATGACCATTACTTTCACACTGCTTGCAATTATTCCTGTTATACAATGGAAAAACTGTTGCATTTTTATTGTATTTCATGCATCTGGCGTTGAATTCTAAGTCCCTAGCTATTCGATCTGGTGGAGCAACGCCCTAGAGAGGAGCCTAGGTTGCCCGGAACGCAGCAATGACCATTACTATCACTCTGTCTGCAATTATTCATTTTATACGATGGAAAAGCTGTTGTATTTATATTGGATTTTATGCTTCTGGCGTTGACTTCTAAGGCCGTAGCTATTAGATGTGGTGGAGGAACGCGCTAGAGTGACGCCTAGGTTGCACGGAACGTAGAAATGACCATTACTTTCACACTGCTTGCAATTATTCCTGTTATACAATGGAAAAACTGTTGCATTTTTATTGCATTTTATGCATCTGGTGTTGAATTCTAAGTCCCTAGCTATTCGATCTGGTGGAGCAACGCCCTAGAGCGGAGCCTAGGTTGCCCGGAACGTAGAAATGACCATTACCTTCACACTGTTTGGAATTAATCATTTTATACGATGAAACAGCCGCTGTATTTATATTGTATTTTATGCTAGTGGCGTTGACTTCTAAGGCCGTGGCTATTTGATGTGGTGGAGTAACGCCCTAGAGTGAAGCCTACGTCGCCCGGAACGTAGAAATGACCAGTACTTTCACACTGGTTGCAATTATCCGTTTTATACGATGGAAAGGCTGTTGTATTTATAATGTATTTTATGCTTTTGGCGCTGACTTCTAAGGCCCTAACAATTCGATCTGTTGGAGCAACGCCCTAGAGTGAAGCCTTGGTTTCCCGGAACGTAGAAATGACCATGACTTTCATACTGGTTGCAATTATTCGTTTTATACCATGGAAAAACTGTTGTATTTATATTGTATTTTATGCCTCTAGCGTTGACTTCTAAGGCACTAACTGTTCGATCTGGTGGAGCAACGCCCTAGAGTGAAGCTTAGGTTGCCCGGAACATAGAAATGACTATAACTTTCACACTGGTGGCTATTATTCGTCTTATTCGATGGAAAAACTGTTATATTTATAAGTACCTTATTCTTCTGGCGTTGTCTTCTAGGGCCCTAACTATTCGATCTGGTGGAGCAACGCCCTAGGGTGAAGCCTAGGTTGCCCGGATAGTAGAAATGACCATAACTTTCATAGTGGTTGCAATTATTCGCTTTATACGACGGAAAAACTGTTGTATTTATATTGTATTTTATGCTTCTGGCGTTGACTTCTGAGGCCCTAACTATTCGATCTGTTGGAGCAACACCCTAGAGTGAAGCCTTGGTTTCCCGGAACGTAGAAATGACCATGACTTTCATACTGGTTGCAATTATTCGTTTTATACGATGGAAAAACTGTTGTATTTATATTGTATTTTATGCTTCTGACGTTGACTTCTAAGGCTCGAACTACTCGATCTGGTGGAGTAACGCCCTAGAGTGAAGCCTTGGTTTCCCGGAACGTAGAAATGACCATGACTTTCATACTGGTTGCAATTATTCGTTTTATACGATGGAATAACTGCTGTATTTATATTGTATTTTATGCTTCTGGCGTTGACTTCTAAGGCACTAACTGTTCGATCTGGTGGAGCAACGCCCTAGAGTGAAGCTTAGGTTGCCCGGAACATAGAAATGACCATAAGATTCACACTGGTGGCTATTATTCGTCTTATTCGATGGAAAAACTGTTATATTTATAAATACCTTATGCTTCTGGCGTTGACTTCTAAGGCCCTAACTATTCGATCTGGTGGAGCAACGCCCTAGGGTGAAGCCTAGGTTGCCCGGAAAGCAGAAATCACCATAACTTTCAAACTGGTTGCAATTATTCCTGTTATACGATGGAAAAACTGTTGTATTTATATTGTATTTTATGCTTCTGACGTTGACTTCTGAGGCCCTAACGATTCAAACTGTAGGAGCAACGCCCTATGGTGAATCCTAGGTTGTCCGGTAAGTAGAAATGGCCATAACTTTCATACTGGTGGCATTATCCGTTTTATACGATGGAAAAACTGTTGTATTTATATTGTATTTTATGCTTCTGGCGTTCACTTCTTAGGCCTTAACTATTCGATCTGGTGGAACAACGCACTAGGGTGAAGCCTAGGTTGCCCGGAACATAGAAAAGACCATACCTTTCACACTGGCAGAAATTATTCGATTTATACAATGGAAAAACTGTTCTATTTATTTTGTGTTTTATGTTTCGCGCGTAGACTTCTAAGGCCCTAACTATTCGATCTGGTGGAGCATCGCCCTAGGGTGAAGCCTAGGTTGCCCGGAAATTAGAAATGTTCATAACTTTCATACTGGTTGCAATTATTCGTTTTATACGATGGAAAAACTGTTGTATTTATACTGTATTTTATGCTTCTGACGTTGACTTCTAACGCACTATCTATTCGATCTGGTGGAGCAACGCCCTAGAGTGAAGCCTAGGTTGCCCGGAACGTAGAAATGACCATACCTTTCACACTGGTTGCTATTGTTCCTGTTATACGATGGAAAAGCTGTTGTATTTATATTGTATTTTATGCTTCTGGCGTTGACTTCTGAGGCCCTAACCATTCAATCTGTCGGAGCAACGCCCTAGGGTGTATCCTAGGTTGCCCGGGAAGTAGAAATGACCATAACTTTCATACTGGTTGCAATTATCCGTTTTATACGATGGAAAAACTGTTGTATTTATATTGTATTTTATGCTTCTGGCGTTCACTTCTTAGGCCTTATCCATTCGATCTGGTGGAACAACGCACTAGAGTGAAGTCTAGGTTGCCCGGAACGAAGAAATGACCATCACTTTCACACGGGTTGCAATTATTCATATTATAGGATGGAAAACCTGTTGTATTCATATTGTACCTTATGCTTCTGGCGTTGACTTCTAAGGCACCAACTATTCGATCTGTTGGAGCAACGCCCTAGAGTGAAGCCTAGGTTGCCCGGAACGTCGAAATGACCATAACTTTCACACTGGTTGCAATTATTCGTTTTATCCGATGGAAAAACTGTTGTATTTATATTGTATTATATGCTTCTGGCGTTCACTTCTTAGGCCCTAACTATTCGATCGGGTGGAACAACGCCCTAGGGTGAAGCCTAGGCTGCCCGGAACGTAGAAATGACCATAACTTTCACACTGGTTGCAATTATTCGTTTTATACGATGGAAAAACTGTTGTATTTATACTGTATTTTATGCTTCTGACGTTGACTTCTAAGGCACTAACTATTCGATCTGGAGGAGCAACGCCCTAGAGTGACGCCTAGGTTGCCCGGAACGTAGAAATGACCATATCTTTCACACTGGTTGCTATTGTTCCTGTTATACGATGGAAAAGCTGTTGTATTTATATTGTACATTATGCTTCTGGCGTTGACTTCTAAGGCCCTAACTATTCGATCTGGTGGAGCAACGCCCTAGGGTGAAGCCTAGGTTGCCCGGAACGTAGAAATGACCATCACTTTCACACTGGTTGCAATTATTCCTGTTATACGATGGAAAAACTGTTGTATTTTTTTGCATTTTATGCTTCGGGCGTTGACTTCTATGGCCCTAACTATTCAGTCTGTTGAAGCAACTCCCTACGGTGAAGCCTAGGTTGCCCGGAAAGTAGAAATGACCATAACTTTCATACTGGATGCAATTATTCGTTTTATACGATGGAAAAACTGTTGTATTTATATTGTATTTTAAGCTTCTGACGTTGACTTCTAAGGCACCAACTATTCGATCTGGTGGAGCAACGCCCTAGAGTGAAGCCTAGGTTGCCCGGAACGTAGAAATGACCATAACTTTCACACTGGTGGCAATTATTCGTTTTATACGATGGAAAAACTGTTGTATTTATATTGTATTTTATGCTTCTGGCGTTCACTTCTTAGGCCTTAACTATTCGATCTGGTGGAACAACGCACTAGGGTGAAGCCTAGGTTTCCCGTTACGTAGAAATGGCCATAACTTTCACACTGGTAGCAATTATTCGATTTATACACTGGAAAAACTGTTCTATTTATTTTGTGTTTCATGTTTCGCGCGTTGTCTTCTAAGGCCCTAACTATTCGATCTAGTGGAGCAACGCCCTAGGGTGAAGCCTGGGTTGCCTGGAAAGTAGAAATGTCCATAACTTTCATACTGGTTGCAATTATTCGTTTTATACGATGGAAGAACTGTTGTATTTATACTGTATTTTATGCTTCCGGCGTTGACTTCTACGGCCGTAGCTATTAGATGTGGTGGAGCAACGCGCTAGAGTGACGCCTAGGTTGCACGGAACGTAGAAATGACTATTACTTTCACACTGGTTGCACTTATTCGTTTTATACGATGGAAAAGCTGCTGTATTTAAATTGTATTTTATGCTTCTGGCGTTGAATTCTAAGTCCCTAACTATTCGATCTGGTGGTGCAAGGCCCTAGAGTGAAGCCTAGCTTGCTGGGAATGTAGAAATGTCCATAACTTTCACACTGGTTGCAATTATTAGTTTTATACGATGGAAGAACTGTTGTATTTATACTGTATTTTATGCTTCCGGCGTTGACTTCTACGGCCGTAGCTATTAGATGTGGTGGAGCAACGCGCTAGAGTGACGCCTAGGTTGCACGGAACGTAGAAATGACTATTACTTTCACACTGGTTGCACTTATTCGTTTTATACGATGGAAAAGCTGCTGTATTTAAATTGTATTTTATGCTTCTGGCGTTGAATTCTAAGTCCCTAACTATTCGATCTGGTGGTGCAAGGCCCTAGAGTGAAGCCTAGCTTGCTGGGAATGTAGAAATGTCCATAACTTTCACACTGTTTGGAATTAATCATTTTATACGATGAAACAGCCGCTGTATTTATATTGTATTTTATGCTAGTGGCGTTGACTTCTAAGGCCGTGGCTATTTGATGTGGTGGAGTAACGCCCTAGAGTGAAGCCTACGTCGCCCGGAACGTAGAAATGACCAGTACTTTCACACTGGTTGCAATTATCCGTTTTATACGATGGAAAGGCTGTTGTATTTATAATGTATTTTATGCTTTTGGCGCTGACTTCTAAGGCCCTAACAATTCGATCTGTTGGAGCAACGCCCTAGAGTGAAGCCTTGGTTTCCCGGAACGTAGAAATGACCATGACTTTCATACTGGTTGCAATTATTCGTTTTATACCATGGAAAAACTGTTGTATTTATATTGTATTTTATGCCTCTAGCGTTGACTTCTAAGGCAGTAACTGTTCGATCTGGTGGAGCAACGCCCTAGAGTGAAGCTTAGGTTGCCCGGAACATAGAAATGACTATAACTTTCACACTGGTGGCTATTATTCGTCTTATTCGATGGAAAACTGTTATATTTATAAGTACCTTATTCTTCTGGCGTTGTCTTCTAGGGCCCTAACTATTCGATCTGGTGGAGCAACGCCCTAGGGTGAAGCCTAGGTTGCCCGGATAGTAGAAATGACCATAACTTTCATAGTGGTTGCAATTATTCGCTTTATACGACGGAAAAACTGTTGTATTTATATTGTATTTTATGCTTCTGGCGTTGACTTCTGAGGCCCTAACTATTCGATCTGTTGGAGCAACACCCTAGAGTGAAGCCTTGGTTTCCCGGAACGTAGAAATGACCATGACTTTCATACTGGTTGCAATTATTCGTTTTATACGATGGAAAAACTGTTGTATTTATATTGTATTTTATGCTTCTGACGTTGACTTCTAAGGCTCGAACTACTCGATCTGGTGGAGTAACGCCCTAGAGTGAAGCCTTGGTTTCCCGGAACGTAGAAATGACCATGACTTTCATACTGGTTGCAATTATTCGTTTTATACGATGGAATAACTGCTGTATTTATATTGTATTTTATGCTTCTGGCGTTGACTTCTAAGGCACTAACTGTTCGATCTGGTGGAGCAACGCCCTAGAGTGAAGCTTAGGTTGCCCGGAACATAGAAATGACCATAAGATTCACACTGGTGGCTATTATTCGTCTTATTCGATGGAAAAACTGTTATATTTATAAATACCTTATGCTTCTGGCGTTGACTTCTAAGGCCCTAACTATTCGATCTGGTGGAGCAACGCCCTAGGGTGAAGCCTAGGTTGCCCGGAAAGCAGAAATCACCATAACTTTCAAACTGGTTGCAATTATTCCTGTTATACGATGGAAAAACTGTTGTATTTATATTGTATTTTATGCTTCTGACGTTGACTTCTGAGGCCCTAACGATTCAAACTGTAGGAGCAACGCCCTATGGTGAATCCTAGGTTGTCCGGTAAGTAGAAATGGCCATAACTTTCATACTGGTGGCATTATCCGTTTTATACGATGGAAAAACTGTTGTATTTATATTGTATTTTATGCTTCTGGCGTTCACTTCTTAGGCCTTAACTATTCGATCTGGTGGAACAACGCACTAGGGTGAAGCCTAGGTTGCCCGGAACATAGAAAAGACCATACCTTTCACACTGGCAGAAATTATTCGATTTATACAATGGAAAAACTGTTCTATTTATTTTGTGTTTTATGTTTCGCGCGTAGACTTCTAAGGCCCTAACTATTCGATCTGGTGGAGCATCGCCCTAGGGTGAAGCCTAGGTTGCCCGGAAATTAGAAATGTTCATAACTTTCATACTGGTTGCAATTATTCGTTTTATACGATGGAAAAACTGTTGTATTTATACTGTATTTTATGCTTCTGACGTTGACTTCTAACGCACTATCTATTCGATCTGGTGGAGCAACGCCCTAGAGTGAAGCCTAGGTTGCCCGGAACGTAGAAATGACCATACCTTTCACACTGGTTGCTATTGTTCCTGTTATACGATGGAAAAGCTGTTGTATTTATATTGTATTTTATGCTTCTGGCGTTGACTTCTGAGGCCCTAACCATTCAATCTGTCGGAGCAACGCCCTAGGGTGTATCCTAGGTTGCCCGGGAAGTAGAAATGACCATAACTTTCATACTGGTTGCAATTATCCGTTTTATACGATGGAAAAACTGTTGTATTTATATTGTATTTTATGCTTCTGGCGTTCACTTCTTAGGCCTTATCCATTCGATCTGGTGGAACAACGCACTAGAGTGAAGTCTAGGTTGCCCGGAACGAAGAAATGACCATCACTTTCACACTGGTTGCAATTATTCATATTATAGGATGGAAAACCTGTTGTATTCATATTGTACCTTATGCTTCTGGCGTTGACTTCTAAGGCACCAACTATTCGATCTGTTGGAGCAACGCCCTAGAGTGAAGCCTAGGTTGCCCGGAACGTCGAAATGACCATAACTTTCACACTGGTTGCAATTATTCGTTTTATCCGATGGAAAAACTGTTGTATTTATATTGTATTATATGCTTCTGGCGTTCACTTCTTAGGCCCTAACTATTCGATCGGGTGGAACAACGCCCTAGGGTGAAGCCTAGGCTGCCCGGAACGTAGAAATGACCATAACTTTCACACTGGTTGCAATTATTCGTTTTATACGATGGAAAAACTGTTGTATTTATACTGTATTTTATGCTTCTGACGTTGACTTCTAAGGCACTAACTATTCGATCTGGAGGAGCAACGCCCTAGAGTGACGCCTAGGTTGCCCGGAACGTAGAAATGACCATATCATTCACACTGGTTGCTATTGTTCCTGTTATACGATGGAAAAGCTGTTGTATTTATATTGTACATTATGCTTCTGGCGTTGACTTCTAAGGCCCTAACTATTCGATCTGGTGGAGCAACGCCCTAGGGTGAAGCCTAGGTTGCCCGGAACGTAGAAATGACCATCACTTTCACACTGGTTGCAATTATTCCTGTTATACGATGGAAAAACTGTTGTATTTTTTTGCATTTTATGCTTCGGTCGTTGACTTCTATGGCCCTAACTATTCAGTCTGTTGAAGCAACTCCCTACGGTGAAGCCTAGGTTGCCCGGAAAGTAGAAATGACCATAACTTTCATACTGGATGCAATTATTCGTTTTATACGATGGAAAAACTGTTGTATTTATATTGTATTTTAAGCTTCTGACGTTGACTTCTAAGGCACCAACTATTCGATCTGGTGGAGCAACGCCCTAGAGTGAAGCCTAGGTTGCCCGGAACGTAGAAATGACCATAACTTTCACACTGGTGGCAATTATTCGTTTTATACGATGGAAAAACTGTTGTATTTATATTGTATTTTATGCTTCTGGCGTTCACTTCTTAGGCCTTAACTATTCGATCTGGTGGAACAACGCACTAGGGTGAAGCCTAGGTTTCCCGTTACGTAGAAATGGCCATAACTTTCACACTGGTAGCAATTATTCGATTTATACACTGGAAAAACTGTTCTATTTATTTTGTGTTTCATGTTTCGCGCGTTGTCTTCTAAGGCCCTAACTATTCGATCTAGTGGAGCAACGCCCTAGGGTGAAGCCTGGGTTGCCTGGAAAGTAGAAATGTCCATAACTTTCATACTGGTTGCAATTATTCGTTTTATACGATGGAAGAACTGTTGTATTTATACTGTATTTTATGCTTCCGGCGTTGACTTCTACGGCCGTAGCTATTAGATGTGGTGGAGCAACGCGCTAGAGTGACGCCTAGGTTGCACGGAACGTAGAAATGACTATTACTTTCACACTGGTTGCACTTATTCGTTTTATACGATGGAAAAGCTGCTGTATTTAAATTGTATTTTATGCTTCTGGCGTTGAATTCTAAGTCCCTAACTATTCGATCTGGTGGTGCAAGGCCCTAGAGTGAAGCCTAGCTTGCTGGGAATGTAGAAATGTCCATAACTTTCACACTGGTTGCAATTATTAGTTTTATACGATGGAAAAGCAGTTGTATTTATATTGTATTTTATGCTTCTGGCGTTGACTTCTTAGGCCCTAACTATTCGATCTGGTGGAGCAACGCCCTAGAGTGAAGCCTAGGTTGCTCGGAATGTAGAAATGTCCATAACTTTCTCACTGGTTTCAATTATTCGTTTTATACGATTGGAAAACTGTTGTACTTACATTGCATTTTATTCTTCTGGCGTTGAATTCTAAGGCCCTAGCTATTCGATGTGGTGGAGCAACGCACTAGAGCGAAACCTAGGCTGCCGGTACATAGAAATGACCATTACTTTCACACTGGTTGCAATAATTACTTTTATACAATGGAAAAGCTGTTGTATATACATTCTATTTTATGCTTGTGGCGTTGACTTCTTAGGCCCTACATATTCGATCTGGTGGAGCAATGCCTTAGAGTTAAGTCTAGGATACCCGAAACGTAGAAATGGCCATTACTTTCACACTGGCTGCAATTATCCGTTTTATGCGATGGAAAATCTGTCGTATTTATTTTGTATTTTATGCTCCTGGCGTTGACTTCTATGGCCCTAACTATTCAATCTGGTGGAGCAACGCCCTAGAGTGAAGCCTAGGTTGCTCGGAACGTACAAATGACCATTACCTTCACACTGTTTGGAATTAATCATTTTATACGATGAAACAGCCGCTGTATTTATATTGTATTTTATGCTAGTGGCGTTGACTTCTAAGGCCGTGGCTATTTGATGTGGTGGAGTAACGCCCTAGAGTGAAGCCTACGTCGCCCGGAACGTAGAAATGACCAGTACTTTCACACAGGTTGCAATTATCCGTTTTATACGATGGAAAGGCTGTTGTATTTATATTGTATTTTATGCTTCTGGCGCTGACTTCTAAGGCCCTAACAATTCGATCTGTTGGAGCAACGCCCTAGAGTGAAGCCTTGGTTTCCCGGAACGTAGAAATGACCATGACTTTCATACTGGTTGCAATTATTCGTTTTATACCATGGAAAAACTGTTGTATTTATATTGTATTTTATGCCTCTAGCGTTGACTTCTAAGGCACTAACTGTTCGATCTGGTGGAGCAACGCCCTAGAGTGAAGCTTAGGTTGCCCGGAACATAGAAATGACCATAACTTTCACACTGGTGGCTATTATTCGTCTTATTCGATGGAAAAACTGTTATATTTATAAGTACCTTATTCTTCTGGCGTTGTCTTCTAGGGCCCCAACTATTCGATCTGGTGGAGCAACGCCCTAGGGTGAAGCCTAGGTTGCCCGGATAGTAGAAATGACCATAACTTTCATAGTGGTTGCAATTATTCGCTTTATACGATGGAAAAACTGTTGTATTTATATTGTATTTTATGCTTCTGGCGTTGACTTCTGAGGCCCTAACTATTCGATCTGTTGGAGCAACACCCTAGAGTGAAGCCTTGGTTTCCCGGAACGTAGAAATGACCATGACTTTCATACTGGTTGCAATTATTCGTTTTATACGATGGAAAAACTGTTGTATTTATATTGTATTTTATGCTTCTGACGTTGACTTCTAAGGCTCGAACTACTCGATCTGGTGGAGCAACGCCCTAGAGTGAAACCTAGGTTGCCCGGAACGTAGAAATGACCATAACCTTCACACTGGTTGCAATTATTCGTTTTATACGATGGAAAAGCTGTTGTATTTATATTGTATTTTATGCTTCTGGTGTTGACTTCTTAGGCCCTAACTATTCGATCTGGTGGAGCAACGCCCTAGAGTGAAGCCTAGGTTGCCCGGAACGTAGAAATGACCATCACTTTCAAACTGGTTACAATTATTCGTGTCATACGATGGAAAAACTGTTGTATTTATATTGTATTTTATGCTTGTGGCGTTGAATTCTAAGGCACTAACTATTCGATCTGGTGGAGCAACGCCCTAGAGTGAAGCCTAGGTTGCCCGGAAAGTAGAAATGGCAATAACTTTCATACTCGTTGCAATTATACGTTTTATACGATGGAAAAGCTGTTGTATTTATATTGTATTTTATGCTTCTTGCGTTCACTTCTTAGGCCCTAACTATTCGATCTGGTGGAACATCGCCCTAGGGTTAAGCCTAGGTTTCCCGGAACGTAGAGATGACCATAATTTTCACAGTTGTAGCAATTATTCGATGTATACAATGGAATAACTGTTCTATTAATTTTGTTTTTTATGTTTCGAGCGTTGACTTCTAAGGCACTAACTATTCGATCTGGTGGAGCAACGCCCTAGAGTGAAGCCTAAGATGCCCGGAACGTAGAAATGACCATAACTTTCACACTGGTTGCAATTATTCGTTTTATACGATGGAAAAGCTGTTGTATTTTTATTGCATTTTATGCTTCGGGCGTTGACTCCTAAGGCCCTAACTATTCAATCTGTTGGAGCAACGCCCTAAGGTGAAGCCTAGGTTGCCCGGAACGTAGAAATGACCATCACTTTCAAACTGGTTGCAATTACTCGTTTTATACGATGGAAAAACTGTTGTATTTATATTGTATTTTATGCTTCTGGCGTTCACTTCTTAGGCCTTAACTATTTGATCTGGTGGGACAACGCACTAGGGTGAAGCCTAGGTTGCTCGGAACGTAGAAATGACCATAACTTTCACACTGGTAGCAATTACTCGATTTATACAATGGAAAAACTGTTCTATTTATTTTGTGTTTTATGTTTCGCGCCTTGACTTCTAAGGCCCTAACTATTCGATCGAGTGGAGCAACGCCCTAGGGTGAAGCCTAGGTTGCCTGGAAAGTAGAAATGTCCATAACTTTCATACTGGTTGCAATTATTCGTTTTATACGATGGAAGAACTGTTGTATTTATACTGTATTTTATGCTTCTGACGTTGACTTCTAAGGCACTAAGTATTCGATATGGTGGAGCAACGCCCTAGGGTGAAGCCTAGGTTGCTCGGAACGTAGAAATGACCATAACTTTCACACTGGTAGCAATTACTCGATTTATACAATGGAAAAACTGTTCTATTTATTTTGTGTTTTATGTTTCGCGCCTTGACTTCTAAGGCCCTAACTATTCGATCTGGTGGAGCAACGCCCTAGGGTGAAGCCTAGGTTGCCCGGAACGTAGAAATGACCATCACTTTCACACTGGTTGCAATTATTCCTGTTATACGATGGAAAAACTGTTGTATTTTTTTGCATTTTATGCTTCGGGCGTTGACTTCTATGGCCCTAACTATTCAGTCTGTTGAAGCAACTCCCTACGGTGAAGCCTAGGTTGCCCGGAAAGTAGAAATGACCATAACTTTCATACTGGATGCAATTATTCGTTTTATACGATGGAAAAACTGTTGTATTTATATTGTATTTTAAGCTTCTGACGTTGACTTCTAAGGCACCAACTATTCGATCTGGTGGAGCAACGCCCTAGAGTGAAGCCTAGGTTGCCCGGAACGTAGAAATGACCATAACTTTCACACTGGTGGCAATTATTCGTTTTATACGATGGAAAAACTGTTGTATTTATATTGTATTTTATGCTTCTGGCGTTCACTTCTTAGGCCTTAACTATTCGATCTGGTGGAACAACGCACTAGGGTGAAGCCTAGGTTTCCCGTTACGTAGAAATGGCCATAACTTTCACACTGGTAGCAATTATTCGATTTATACACTGGAAAAACTGTTCTATTTATTTTGTGTTTCATGTTTCGCGCGTTGTCTTCTAAGGCCCTAACTATTCGATCTAGTGGAGCAACGCCCTAGGGTGAAGCCTGGGTTGCCTGGAAAGTAGAAATGTCCATAACTTTCATACTGGTTGCAATTATTCGTTTTATACGATGGAAGAACTGTTGTATTTATACTGTATTTTATGCTTCCGGCGTTGACTTCTACGGCCGTAGCTATTAGATGTGGTGGAGCAACGCGCTAGAGTGACGCCTAGGTTGCACGGAACGTAGAAATGACTATTACTTTCACACTGGTTGCACTTATTCGTTTTATACGATGGAAAAGCTGCTGTATTTAAATTGTATTTTATGCTTCTGGCGTTGAATTCTAAGTCCCTAACTATTCGATCTGGTGGTGCAAGGCCCTAGAGTGAAGCCTAGCTTGCTGGGAATGTAGAAATGTCCATAACTTTCACACTGGTTGCAATTATTAGTTTTATACGATGGAAAAGCAGTTGTATTTATATTGTATTTTATGCTTCTGGCGTTGACTTCTTAGGCCCTAACTATTCGATCTGGTGGAGCAACGCCCTAGAGTGAAGCCTAGGTTGCTCGGAATGTAGAAATGTCCATAACTTTCTCACTGGTTTCAATTATTCGTTTTATACGATTGGAAAACTGTTGTACTTACATTGCATTTTATTCTTCTGGCGTTGAATTCTAAGGCCCTAGCTATTCGATGTGGTGGAGCAACGCACTAGAGCGAAACCTAGGCTGCCGGTACATAGAAATGACCATTACTTTCACACTGGTTGCAATAATTACTTTTATACAATGGAAAAGCTGTTGTATATACATTCTATTTTATGCTTGTGGCGTTGACTTCTTAGGCCCTACATATTCGATCTGGTGGAGCAATGCCTTAGAGCTAAGTCTAGGATACCCGAAACGTAGAAATGGCCATTACTTTCACACTGGCTGCAATTATCCGTTTTATGCGTTGGAAAATCTGTCGTATTTATTTTGTATTTTATGCTCCTGGCGTTGACTTCTATGGCCCTAACTATTCGATCTGGTGGAGCAACGCCCTAGAGTGAAGCCTAGGTTGCTCGGAACGTACAAATGACCATTACCTTCACACTGTTTGGAATTAATCATTTTATACGATGAAACAGCCGCTGTATTTATATTGTATTTTATGCTAGTGGCGTTGACTTCTAAGGCCGTGGCTATTTGATGTGGTGGAGTAACGCCCTAGAGTGAAGCCTACGTCGCCCGGAACGTAGAAATGACCA
Organism: Calliopsis andreniformis; assembly: GCF_051401765.1. NCBI lineage: Eukaryota > Metazoa > Arthropoda > Insecta > Hymenoptera > Andrenidae > Calliopsis > Calliopsis andreniformis. The sequence continues at coordinate 4,825,334 of NW_027480436.1, read as the reverse complement.
GTACTTTCACACAGGTTGCAATTATCCGTTTTATACGATGGAAAGGCTGTTGTATTTATATTGTATTTTATGCTTCTGGCGCTGACTTCTAAGGCCCTAACAATTCGATCTGTTGGAGCAACGCCCTAGAGTGAAGCCTTGGTTTCCCGGAACGTAGAAATGACCATGACTTTCATACTGGTTGCAATTATTCGTTTTATACCATGGAAAAACTGTTGTATTTATATTGTATTTTATGCCTCTAGCGTTGACTTCTAAGGCACTAACTGTTCGATCTGGTGGAGCAACGCCCTAGAGTGAAGCTTAGGTTGCCCGGAACATAGAAATGACCATAACTTTCACACTGGTGGCTATTATTCGTCTTATTCGATGGAAAAACTGTTATATTTATAAGTACCTTATTCTTCTGGCGTTGTCTTCTAGGGCCCTAACTATTCGATCTGGTGGAGCAACGCCCTAGGGTGAAGCCTAGGTTGCCCGGATAGTAGAAATGACCATAACTTTCATAGTGGTTGCAATTATTCGCTTTATACGATGGAAAAACTGTTGTATTTATATTGTATTTTATGCTTCTGGCGTTGACTTCTGAGGCCCTAACTATTCGATCTGTTGGAGCAACACCCTAGAGTGAAGCCTTGGTTTCCCGGAACGTAGAAATGACCATGACTTTCATACTGGTTGCAATTATTCGTTTTATACGATGGAAAAACTGTTGTATTTATATTGTATTTTATGCTTCTGACGTTGACTTCTAAGGCTCGAACTACTCGATCTGGTGGAGCAACGCCCTAGAGTGAAACCTAGGTTGCCCGGAACGTAGAAATGACCATAACCTTCACACTGGTTGCAATTATTCGTTTTATACGATGGAAAAGCTGTTGTATTTATATTGTATTTTATGCTTCTGGTGTTGACTTCTTAGGCCCTAACTATTCGATCTGGTGGAGCAACGCCCTAGAGTGAAGCCTAGGTTGCCCGGAACGTAGAAATGACCATCACTTTCAAACTGGTTACAATTATTCGTGTCATACGATGGAAAAACTGTTGTATTTATATTGTATTTTATGCTTGTGGCGTTGAATTCTAAGGCACTAACTATTCGATCTGGTGGAGCAACGCCCTAGAGTGAAGCCTAGGTTGCCCGGAAAGTAGAAATGGCAATAACTTTCATACTCGTTGCAATTATACGTTTTATACGATGGAAAAGCTGTTGTATTTATATTGTATTTTATGCTTCTTGCGTTCACTTCTTAGGCCCTAACTATTCGATCTGGTGGAACATCGCCCTAGGGTTAAGCCTAGGTTTCCCGGAACGTAGAGATGACCATAATTTTCACAGTTGTAGCAATTATTCGATGTATACAATGGAATAACTGTTCTATTAATTTTGTTTTTTATGTTTCGAGCGTTGACTTCTAAGGCACTAACTATTCGATCTGGTGGAGCAACGCCCTAGAGTGAAGCCTAAGATGCCCGGAACGTAGAAATGACCATAACTTTCACACTGGTTGCAATTATTCGTTTTATACGATGGAAAAGCTGTTGTATTTTTATTGCATTTTATGCTTCGGGCGTTGACTCCTAAGGCCCTAACTATTCAATCTGTTGGAGCAACGCCCTAAGGTGAAGCCTAGGTTGCCCGGAACGTAGAAATGACCATCACTTTCAAACTGGTTGCAATTACTCGTTTTATACGATGGAAAAACTGTTGTATTTATATTGTATTTTATGCTTCTGGCGTTCACTTCTTAGGCCTTAACTATTTGATCTGGTGGGACAACGCACTAGGGTGAAGCCTAGGTTGCTCGGAACGTAGAAATGACCATAACTTTCACACTGGTAGCAATTACTCGATTTATACAATGGAAAAACTGTTCTATTTATTTTGTGTTTTATGTTTCGCGCCTTGACTTCTAAGGCCCTAACTATTCGATCGAGTGGAGCAACGCCCTAGGGTGAAGCCTAGGTTGCCTGGAAAGTAGAAATGTCCATAACTTTCATACTGGTTGCAATTATTCGTTTTATACGATGGAAGAACTGTTGTATTTATACTGTATTTTATGCTTCTGACGTTGACTTCTAAGGCACTAAGTATTCGATATGGTGGAGCAACGCCCTAGGGTGAAGCCTAGGGTGCCCGGAACGTAGAAATGACCATCACTTTGAAACTGGTTGCAATTACTCCTGTTATATGATGGAAAAACTGTTGTACTTTTATTGCATTTTATGCTTCGGGCGTTGACTTCTAAGGCACTAACTATTCAATCTGTTGGAGCAACGCCCTAGGGTGAATCCTAGGTTGCCCGGAAAGTAGAAATGACCATAACTTTCATACTGGTTGCAATTATCCGGTTTATACGATGGAAAAACTGTTGTATTTATATTGTATTTTATGCTTCTGGCGTTCACTTCTTAGGCCTTAACTATTCGATCTGGTGGAACAACGCACTAGGGTGAAGCCTAGGTTTCCCGGAACGTAGAAATGGCCATAACTTTCACACTGGTAGCAATTATTCGATTTATACAATGGAAAAACTGTTCTATATATTTTGTGTTTTATGTTCCGCGCGTTGACTTCTAAGGCCCTAACTATTCGATCTGGTGCAGCATCGCCCTAGAGTGAAGCCTAGGTTGCCCGGAAAGTAGAAATGACCATAACTTTCATACTCTTTGCAATTATACGTTTTATACAATGGAAAAGCTGTTGTATTTATATTGTATTTTATGCTTCTTGCGTTCACTTCTTAGGCCCTAACTATTCGATCTGGTGGAACATCGTCCTAGGGTTAAGCCTAGGTTTCCCGGAACGTAGAGATGACCATAATTTTCACAGTTGTAGCAATTATTCGATGTATACAATGGAATAACTGTTCTATTAATTTTGTTTTTTATGTTTCGGGCGTTGACTTCTAAGGAACTAACTATTCGATCTGGTGGAGCAACGCCCTAGAGTGAAGCCTAAGATGCCCGGAACGTAGAAATGACCATAACTTTCACACTGGTTGCAATTATTCGTTTTATACGATGGAAAAGCTGTTGTATTTATATTGTATTTTATACTTCTGGTGTTGACTTCTTAGGCCCTAACTATTCGATCTGGTGGAGCAACGCCCTAGAGTGAAGCCTAGGTTGCTCGGAACGTAGAAATGACCATGACTTTCATACTGGTTGCAATTATTCGTTTTATACCATGGAAAAACTGTTGTATTTATATTGTATTTTATGCCTCTAGCGTTGACTTCTAAGGCACTAACTGTTCGATCTGGTGGAGCAACGCCCTAGAGTGAAGCTTAGGTTGCCCGGAACATAGAAATGACCATAACTTTCACACTGGTGGCTATTATTCGTCTTATTCGATGGAAAAACTGTTATATTTATAAGTACCTTATTCTTCTGGCGTTGTCTTCTAGGGCCCTAACTATTCGATCTGGTGGAGCAACGCCCTAGGGTGAAGCCTAGGTTGCCCGGATAGTAGAAATGACCATAACTTTCATAGTGGTTGCAATTATTCGCTTTATACGATGGAAAAACTGTTGTATTTATATTGTATTTTATGCTTCTGGCGTTGACTTCTGAGGCCCTAACTATTCGATCTGTTGGAGCAACACCCTAGAGTGAAGCCTTGGTTTCCCGGAACGTAGAAATGACCATGACTTTCATACTGGTTGCAATTATTCGTTTTATACGATGGAAAAACTGTTGTATTTATATTGTATTTTATGCTTCTGACGTTGACTTCTAAGGCTCGAACTACTCGATCTGGTGGAGCAACGCCCTAGAGTGAAACCTAGGTTGCCCGGAACGTAGAAATGACCATAACCTTCACACTGGTTGCAATTATTCGTTTTATACGATGGAAAAGCTGTTGTATTTATATTGTATTTTATGCTTCTGGTGTTGACTTCTTAGGCCCTAACTATTCGATCTGGTGGAGCAACGCCCTAGAGTGAAGCCTAGGTTGCCCGGAACGTAGAAATGACCATCACTTTCAAACTGGTTACAATTATTCGTGTCATACGATGGAAAAACTGTTGTATTTATATTGTATTTTATGCTTGTGGCGTTGAATTCTAAGGCACTAACTATTCGATCTGGTGGAGCAACGCCCTAGAGTGAAGCCTAGGTTGCCCGGAAAGTAGAAATGGCAATAACTTTCATACTCGTTGCAATTATACGTTTTATACGATGGAAAAGCTGTTGTATTTATATTGTATTTTATGCTTCTTGCGTTCACTTCTTAGGCCCTAACTATTCGATCTGGTGGAACATCGCCCTAGGGTTAAGCCTAGGTTTCCCGGAACGTAGAGATGACCATAATTTTCACAGTTGTAGCAATTATTCGATGTATACAATGGAATAACTGTTCTATTAATTTTGTTTTTTATGTTTCGAGCGTTGACTTCTAAGGCACTAACTATTCGATCTGGTGGAGCAACGCCCTAGAGTGAAGCCTAAGATGCCCGGAACGTAGAAATGACCATAACTTTCACACTGGTTGCAATTATTCGTTTTATACGATGGAAAAGCTGTTGTATTTTTATTGCATTTTATGCTTCGGGCGTTGACTCCTAAGGCCCTAACTATTCAATCTGTTGGAGCAACGCCCTAAGGTGAAGCCTAGGTTGCCCGGAACGTAGAAATGACGATCACTTTCAAACTGGTTGCAATTACTCGTTTTATACGATGGAAAAACTGTTGTATTTATATTGTATTTTATGCTTCTGGCGTTCACTTCTTAGGCCTTAACTATTTGATCTGGTGGGACAACGCACTAGGGTGAAGCCTAGGTTGCTCGGAACGTAGAAATGACCATAACTTTCACACTGGTAGCAATTACTCGATTTATACAATGGAAAAACTGTTCTATTTATTTTGTGTTTTATGTTCCGCGCGTTGACTTCTAAGGCCCTAGCTATTCGATCTGGTGCAGCATCGCCCTAGGGTGAAGCCTAGGTTGCCCGGAAAGTAGAAATGTCCATAACTTTCATACTGGATGCAATTATTCGTATTATACGATGGAAAAACTGTTGTGTTTATACTGTATTTTATGCATCTGGCGTTGACTTCTAAGGCACTAACTGTTCGATCTGGTGGAGCAACACCCTAGAGTGAAGCTTAGGTTGCCCGGAACATAGAAATGACCATAACCTTCACACTGGTGGCTATTATTCCTTTTATTCAATGGAAAAACTGTTGTATTTATATTGTATTTTATGCTTCTGGCGTTGACTTCTGAGGCCCTAACTATTCGATCTGTTGGAGCAACGCCCTAGAGTGAAGCCTTGGTTTCCCGGAACGTAGAAATGACCATGACTTTCATACTGGTTGCAATTATTCGTTTTATACGATGGAAGAACTGTTGTATTTATACTGTATTTCATGCTTCTGACGATGACTTCTAAGGCACTAACTATTCGATCTGGCGGAGCTACGCCCTAGAGTGAAACCTAGGTTGCCCGGAACGTAGAAATGACCATTACTTTCACACTCTTTGCAATTATTCATTTTATACGATGGAAAAGCTGTTGCATTTATATTGTATTTTATGCTTCTGGCGTTGACTTCTTAGGCCCTAACTATTCGATCTGGTGGAGCAACGCCTTAGAGTGAAGCCTTGGTTTTCCGGAACGTAGAAATCACCATCACATTCATACTGGTTGCAACTATTCGTTTTATACGATGGAAAAACTGTTGTATTTATATTGTATTTTATGCTTGTGACGTTGAATTCTAAGGCACTAACTATTCGATCTGGTGGAGCAACGCCCTAGAGTGAAGCCTAGGTTGCCCGGAATGTAGAAATGACCATAACTTTCTTACTTGTTGCAATTATACGTTTGATACGATGGAAAAGCTGTTGTATTTATATTGTATTTTATGCTTCTTGCGTTCACTTCTTAGGGCCTAACTATTCGATCTGGTGGAACATCGCCCTAGGGTTAAGCCTAGGTTTCCCGGAACGTAGAGATGACCATAATTTTCACAGTTGTAGCAATTATTCGATGTATACAATGGAATAACTGTTCTATTAATTTTGTTTTTTATGCTTCGGGCGTTGACTTCTAAGGCACTAACTATTCGATCTGGTGGAGCAACGCCCTAGAGTGAAGCCTAAGATGCCCGGAAAGTAGAAATGTCCATATCTTCCATACTGGTTGCAATTATTCGTTTTATACGATGGAAAACCTGTTGTATTTATATTGTATTTTATGCTCCAGGTGTTGACTTCTTAGGCCCGAACTATTCGATCTGGTGGAGCAACGCCCTAGAGTGAAGCTTAGGTTGCCCGGAACATAGAAATGTCCATAACTTTCATACTGGTTGCAATTATTCGTTTTATACGATGGAAAAACTGTTGAATTTATATTGTATTTTACGCTTCTGGCGTTCGCTTCTTAGGCACTAACTATTCGATCTGGTGGAACTACGCCCTAGAGTGAAACCTAGGTTGCCCGGAACGTAGAAATGAACATTACTTTCACACTCTTTGCAATTATTCATTTTATACGATGGAAAAGCTGTTGCATTTATATTGTATTTTATGCTTCTGGCGTTGACTTCTTAGGCCCTAACTATTCGATCTGGTGGAGCAACGCCTTAGAGTGAAGCCTTGGTTTCCCGGAACGTAGAAATGACCATCACTTTCGTACTGGTTGCAACTATTCGTTTTATACGATGGAAAAACTGTTGTATTTATATTGTATTTTATGCTTGTGGCGTTGAATTCTAAGGCACTAACTATTCGATCTGGTGGAGCAACGGCCTAGAGTGAAGCCTAGGTTGCCCGGAAAGTAGAAATGACCATAACTTTCATACTCGTTGCAACTATACGTTTGATACGATGGAAAAGCTGTTGTATTTATATTGTATTTTATGCTTCTGGCGTTCACTTCTTAGGCCTTAACTATTTGATCTGGTGGAACAACGCACTAGGGTGAAGCCTAGGTTGCCCGGAACGTAGAAATGACCATAACTTTCACACTGGTAGCAATTATTCGATTTATACAATGGAAAAACTGTTCTATTTATTTTGTGTTTTATGTTCCGCGCGTTGACTTCTAAGGCCCTAGCTATTCGATCTGGTGCAGCATCGCGCTAGGGTGAAGCCTAGGTTGCCCGGAAAGTAGAAATGTCCATAACTTTCATACTGGATGCAATTATTCGTTTTATACGATGGAAAAACTGTTGTGTTTATACTGCATTTTATGCATCTGGCGTTGACTTCTAAGGCACTAACTGTTCGATCTGGTGGAGCAACACCCTAGAGTGAAGCTTAGGTTGCCCGGAACATAGAAATGACCATCACTTTCACACTGGTTGCAATTATTCATACTATAGGATGGAAAACCTGTTGTATTTATATTGTATTTTATGCTCCAGGTGTTGACTTCTTAGGCCCGAACTATTCGATCTGGTGGAGCAACGCCCTAGAGTGAAGCCTAGGTTGCCCGGAACGTAGGAATGATCATCACTTTCAAACTGGTTACAATTATTCCTGTTATACGATGGAAAAACTGTTGTATTTTTATTGCATTTTATGCTTCGGGCGTTGACTTCTAAGGCCCTAACTATTCAATCTGTTGGTGCAACGCCCTAGGGTGAAGCCTAGGTTGCCCGGAAAGTAGAAATGTCCATAACTTTCATACTGGTTGCAATTATTCGTTTTATACGATGGAAAAACTGTTGTACTTATATTGTATTTTATGCTTCTGGCGTTGAATTCTAAGGCACTAACTATTCGATCTGGTGGAGCAACGCCCTAGAGTGAAGCCTTGGTTTCCCGGAACGTACAAATGACCATGACTTTCATACTGCTTGCAATTATTCGTTTTATACGATGGAAAAACTGTTGTATTTATATTGTATTTTATGCTTCTGGCGTTGACTTCTAAGGCACTAACTGTTCGATCTGGTGGTGCAACGCCCTAGAGTGAAGCTTAGGTTGCCCGGAACATAGAAATGACCATAACCTTCACACTGGTTGCAATTATTCGTTTTATACGATGGAAAAACTGTTGTATTTATATTGTATTTTATGCTTCTGGCGTTCACTTCTTAGGCCTTAACTATTCGATCTGGTGGAACAACGCACTAGGGTGAAGCCTAGGTTTCCCGGAACGTAGAAATGGCCATAACTTTCACACTGTTAGCAATTATTCGATTTATACAATGGAAAAACTGTTCTATTTATTTTGTGTTTTATGTTTCGCGCGTTGTCTTCTAAGGCCCTAACTATTCGATCTAGTGGAGCAACGCCCTAGGGTGAAGCCTAGGTTGCCTGGAAAGTAGAAATGTCCATAACGTTCATACTGGTTGCAATTATTCGTTTTATACGATGGAAGAACTGTTGTATTTATACTGTATTTTATGCTTCTGACGTTGACTTCTAAGGCACTAAGTATTCGATATGGTGGAGCCACGCCCTAGAGTTAAGCCTAGAGTGCCCGGAACGTCGAAATGACCATCACTTTCAAACTGGTTGCAATTACTCCTGTTATATGATGGAAAAACTGTTGTATTTTTATTGCATTTTATGCTTCGGGCGTTGACTTCTAAGGCACTAACTATTCAATCTGTTGGAGCAACGCCCTAGGGTGAATCCTAGGTTGCCCGGAAAGTAGTAATGATCATAACTTTCATACTGGTTGCAATTATCCGGTTTATACGATAGAAAAACTGTTGTATTTATATTGTATTTTATGCTTCTGGCGTTCACTTCTTAGGCCTTAACTATTCGATCTGGTGGAGCTACGCCCTAGAGCCAAACCTAGGTTGCCCGGAACGTAGAAATGACCATTACATTCACACTCTTTGCAATTATTCATTTTATACGATGGAAAAGCTGTTGCATTTATATTGTATTTTATGCATCTGGCGTTGACTTCTTAGGCCCTAACTATTCGATCTGTTGGAGCAACGCCTTAGAGTGAAGCCTTGGTTTCCCGGAACGTAGAAATGACCATCACTTTCATACTGGTTGCAATTATTCGTTTTATACGATGGAAAAACTGTTGTACTTATATTGTATTTTATGCTTGTGGCGTTGAATTCTAAGGCACTAACTATTCGATCTGGTGGAGCAACGCCCTAGAGTGAAGCCTAGGGTGCCCGGAACGTAGAAATGACCATCACTTTCAAACTGGTTGCAACTATCCCTGTTATATGATGGAAAAACTGTTGCCTTTTTATTGCACTTTATGCTTCGGGCGCTGACTTCCAAGGCCCTAACTGTCCAATCTGTTGGAGCAACGACCTAGGGTGAAGCCTAGGTTGCCCGGAAAGTAGAAATGACCATAACTTTCATACTCGTTGCAATTATACGTTTTATACGATGGAAAAGCTGTTGTATTTATATTGTATTTTATGCTTCTTGCGCTCACTTCTTAGGCCCTAACTGTTCGATATGGTGGAACATCGCCCTAGGGTGAAGCCTAGGTTTCCCGGAACGTAGAAATGTCCATAACTTTCATACTGGTTGCAATTATTCGTTTTATACGTTGGAAAAACTGTTGTATTTATATTGTATTTTATGCTTCTGGCGTTCACTTCTTAGGCCTTAACTATTCGATCTGGTGGAACAACGCACTAGGGTGAAGCCTAGGTTGCCCGGAACGTAGAAATGACCATAACTTTCACACTGGTAGCAATTATTCGATTTATACAATGGAAAAACTGTTCTATTTATTTTGTGTTTTATGTTCCGCGCGTTGACTTCTAAGGCCCTAGCTATTCGATCTGGTGCAGCATCGCGCTAGGGTGAAGCCTAGGTTGCCCGGAAAGTAGAAATGTCCATAACTTTCATACTGGATGCAATTATTCGTTTTATACGATGGAAAAACTGTTGTGTTTATACTGCATTTTATGCATCTGGCGTTGACTTCTAAGGCACTAACTGTTCGATCTGGTGGAGCAACACCCTAGAGTGAAGCTTAGGTTGCCCGGAACATAGAAATGACCATCACTTTCACACTGGTTGCAATTATTCATACTATAGGATGGAAAACCTGTTGTATTTATATTGTATTTTATGCTCCAGGTGTTGACTTCTTAGGCCCGAACTATTCGATCTGGTGGAGCAACGCCCTAGAGTGAAGCCTAGGTTGCCCGGAACGTAGGAATGATCATCACTTTCAAACTGGTTACAATTATTCCTGTTATACGATGGAAAAACTGTTGTATTTTTATTGCATTTTATGCTTCGGGCGTTGACTTCTAAGGCCCTAACTATTCAATCTGTTGGTGCAACGCCCTAGGGTGAAGCCTAGGTTGCCCGGAAAGTAGAAATGTCCATAACTTTCATACTGGTTGCAATTATTCGTTTTATACGATGGAAAAACTGTTGTACTTATATTGTATTTTATGCTTCTGGCGTTGAATTCTAAGGCACTAACTATTCGATCTGGTGGAGCAACGCCCTAGAGTGAAGCCTTGGTTTCCCGGAACGTACAAATGACCATGACTTTCATACTGCTTGCAATTATTCGTTTTATACGATGGAAAAACTGTTGTATTTATGTTGTATTTTATGCTTCTGGCGTTGACTTCTAAGGCCCTAACTATTCGATCTGGTGGAACATCGCCCTAGGGTGAAGCCTAGATTGCCCGGAAAGTAGAAATGTCCATAACTTTCACACTGGTTGCAATTATTCGTTTTATACGATGGAAAAACTGTTGTATTTATATTGTATTTTATGCTTCTGGCGTTCACTTCTTAGGCCCTAACTATTCGATCGGGTGGAACAACGCCCTAGGGTGAAGCCTAGGTTGCCCGGAAAGTAGAAAAGACCTTAACTTTCAAACTGGATGCAATTATTCCTGTTATACGATGGAAAAGCTGTTGCATTTATATTGTATTTTATGCTTCTGGCGTTGACTTCTTAGGCCCTAACTATTCGATCTGGTGGAGCAACGCCAGAGAGTGAAGCCTTGGTTTCCCGGAACGGAGAAATGACCATCACTTTCATACTGGTTGCAATTATACGTTTTATACGATGGAGAAACTGTTGTACTTATATAGTATTTTATGCTTGTGGCGTTGAATTCTAAGGCACTAACTATTCGATCTGGTGGAGCAACGCCTTAGAGTGAAGCCTTGGTTTCCCGGAACGTAGAAATGACCATCACTTTCATACTGGTTGCAATTATTAGTTTTATACGATGGAAAAACTGTTGTATTTTTATTGCATTTTATGCTTCGGGCGTTGACTTCTAAGGCACTAACTATTCAATCTGTTGGAGCAACGCCCTAGGGTGAACCCTAGGTTGCCCGGAAAGTAGAAATGACCATAACTTTCATACTGGTTGCAATTATCCGGTTTATACGATGGAAAATCTGTTGTCTTTATATTGTATTTTATGCTTCTGGCGTTCACTTCTTAGGCCTTAACTATTCGATCTGGTGGAACAACGCACTAGGGTGAAGCCTAGGTTTCCCGGAACGTAGAAATGGCCATAACTTTCACACTGGTAGCAATTATTCGATTTATACAATGGAAAAACTGTTCTATTTATTTTGTGTTTTATGTTTCGCGCGTTGACTTCTAAGGCCCTAACTATTCGATCTAGTGGAGCAACGCCCTAGGGTGAAGCCTAGGTTGCCTGGAAAGTAGAAATGTCCATAACTTTCATACTGGCTGCAATTATTCGTTTTATACGATGGAAGAACTGTTGTATTTATACTGTATTTTATGCTTCTGACGTTGACTTCTAAGGCACTAACTATTCGATCTGGTGGAACAACGCCCTAGAGTGAATTCTAGGTTGCCCGGAACGAAGAAATGACCATCACTTTCACACTGGTTGCAATTATTCATATTATAGGATGGAAAACCTGTTGTATTTATATTGTATTTTATGCTCCTGGTGTTGACTTCTTAGGCCCTAACTATTCGATCTGGTGGAGCAGCGCCCTAGAGTGAAGCCTAGGTTGCCCGTAACGTAGAAATGACCATCACTTTCAAACTGGTTACAATTATTCCTGTTATACGATAGAAAAACTGTTGTATTTTTATTGCATTTTATGCTTCGGGCGTTGACTTCTAAGGCCCTGACTATTCAATCTGTTGGAGCAACGCCCTAGGGTGAAGCCTAGGTTGCCCGGAAAGTAGAAATGTCCATAACTTTCATACTGGTTGCAATTATTCGTTTTATACGATGGAAAAACTGTTGTATTTATATTGTATTTTATGCTTCTGACGTTGACTTCTAAGGCACCAACTATTCGATCTGGTCGACCAACGCCCTAGAGTGACGCCTAGGTTGCACGGAACGTAGAAATGACCATTACATTCGCACTGTTTGCAATTATTCCTGTTATACGGTGGAAAAACTGTTGTATTTTTATTGTATTTTATGCTTCGGGTGTTGACTTCTAAGCCCCTAACTATTCGATATGGTGGAGCCACATCCTAGGGTGAAGCCTAGGTTGCCCGGAACGTAGAAATGACCATCACTTTCAAACTGGTTACAATTATTCCTGTCATACGATGGAAAAACTGTTGTATTTTTATTGCATTTTATGCTTCGGGCGTTGACTTCTAAGGCCCTAACTATTCAATCTGTTGGAGCAACGCCCTAAGGTGAAGCCTAGGTTGCCCGGAAAGTAGAAATGTCCTTAACTTTCATACTGGTTGCAATTATTCGTTTTATACGATGGAAAAACTGTTGAATTTATATTGTATTTTACGCTTCTGGCGTTCACTTCTTAGGCCTTAACTATTCGATCTGGTGGAACAACGCACTAGGGTGAAGCCTAGGTTTCCCGGAACGTAGAAATGGCCATAACTTTCACACTGGTAGCAATTATTCGATTTATACAATGGAAATACTGTTCTATTTATTTTGTGCTTTATGTTTCGCGCGTTGACTTCTAAGGCCCTAACTATTCGACCGAGTCGAGCAACGCCCTAGGGTGAAGCCTAGGCTGCCTGGAAAGTAGAAATGTCCATAACTTTCATACTGGTTGCAATTATTCGTTTTATACGATGGAAGAACTGTTGTATTTATACTGTATTTTATGCTTCTGACGTTGACTTCTAAGGCACTAACTATTCGATCTGTTGGAGCTACGCCCGAGAGTGAAGCCTAGGTTGCCCGGAACGTAGAAATGACCATAACTTTCGCACTGGTTGCAATTATTCGTTTTATACGATGGAAAAACTGTTGTATTTATATTGTATTTTATGCTTCTGGCGTTCACTTCTTAGGTCCTAACTATTCGATCGGGTGGAACAACGCCCTAGGGTGAAGCCTAGGTTGCCCGGAAAGTAGAAATGACCATAACTTTCAAACTGGTTGCAATTATTCCTGTTATACGATGGAAGAACTGTTGTATTTTTATTGCATTTTATGCTTCGGGCGTTGACTTCTAAGGCCCTAACTATTCAATCTGTTGGAGCAACGCCCTAAGGTGAAGCCTAGGTTGCCCGGAAAGTAGAAATGTCCTTAACTTTCATACTGGTTGCAATTATTCGTTTTATACGATGGAAAAACTGTTGAATTTATATTGTATTTTACGCTTCTGGCGTTCACTTCTTAGGCCTTAACTATTCGATCTGGTGGAACAACGCACTAGGGTGAAGCCTAGGTTTCCCGGAACGTAGAAATGGCCATAACTTTCACACTGGTAGCAATTATTCGATTTATACAATGGAAATACTGTTCTATTTATTTTGTGCTTTATGTTTCGCGCGTTGACTTCTAAGGCCCTAACAATTCGACCGAGTCGAGCAACGCCCTAGGGTGAAGCCTAGGTTGCCTGGAAAGTAGAAATGTCCATAACTTTCATACTGGTTGCAATTATTCGTTTTATACGATGGAAGAACTGTTGTATTTATACTGTATTTTATGCTTCTGACGTTGACTTCTAAGGCACTAACTATTCGATCTGTTGGAGCTACGCCCGAGAGTGAAGCCTAGGTTGCCCGGAACGTAGAAATGACCATAACTTTCGCACTGGTTGCAATTATTCGTTTTATACGATGGAAAAACTGTTGTATTTATATTGTATTTTATGCTTCTGGCGTTCACTTCTTAGGTCCTAACTATTCGATCGGGTGGAACAACGCCCTAGGGTGAAGCCTAGGTTGCCCGGAAAGTAGAAATGACCATAACTTTCAAACTGGTTGCAATTATTCCTGTTATACGATGGAAGAACTGTTGTATTTATATTGTATTTTATGCTTCTGGCGTTGACTTCTAAGGCACTAAGTATTCGATATGGTGGAGCAACTCCCTAGAGTGAAGCCTAGGGTGCCCGGAACGTAGAAATGACCATCACTTTCAAACTGGTTGTAAGTACTCCTGTTATATGATGGAAAAACAGTTGTATTTTTATTGCATTTTATACTTCGGGCGTTGACTTCTAAGGCACTAACTATTCAATCTTTTGGAGCAACGCCCCAGGGTGAATCCTAGGCTGCCCGGAAAGTAGAAATGACCATAAATTTCATACTGGTTGCAATTATCTGGTTTATACGATGGAAAAACTGTTGTATTTATATTGTATTTTATGCTTCTGGCGATCACTTCTTAGGCCTTAACTATTCGATCTGGTGGAGCTACGCCCTAGAGTGAAACCTAGGTTGCCCGGAACGTAGAAATGACCATTACATTCATACTCCTTATAATTATTCATTTTATACGATGGAAAAGCTGTTGCATTTATATTGTCTTTTATGCTTCTGGCGTTGACTTCTTAGGCCCTGACTATTCGATCTGTTGGAGCAACGCCTTACAGTGAAGCCTTGGTTTCCCGGAACGTAGAAATGACCATCACTTTCATACTGGTTGCAATTATACGTTTTATACGATGGAAAAGCTGTTGTATTTATATTGTATTTTATGCTTCTTGCGCTCACTTCTTAGGCCCTGACAGTTCGATATGGTGGAACATCGCCCTAGGGTGAAGCCTAGGTTTCCCGGAACGTAGAGATGACCATAACTTTCACAGTTGTAGCAATTATTCGATTTATACAATGGAAAAACAGTTCTATTAGTTTTGTTTTTTATGTTTCGGGCGTTGACTTCTAAGGCACTAACTATTCGATCTGGTGGAGCAACGCCCTAGAGTGAAGACTAAGATGCCCGGAACGTAGAAATGACCATAACCTTCACACTGGTTGCAATTATTCGTTTTATACGATGGAAAAGCTGTTGTATTTATATTGTATTTTATGCTTCTGGCGTTCATTTCTTAGGCCTTAACTATTCGATCTTGTGGAACAACGCACTAGGGTGAAGCCTAGGTTTCCCGGAACGTAGAAATGATAATAACTTTCATACTGGTTGCAATTATCCGGTTTATACGATGGAAAAACTGTTGTATTTATATTGTATTTTATGCTTCTGGCGTTCACTTCTTAGGCCTTAACTATTCGATCTGGTGGAGCTACGCCCTAGAGCGAAGCCTAGGTTTCCCGGAACGTAGAAATGGCCATAACTTTCACACTGGTTGCAATTATTCGATTTATACAATGGAAAAACTGTTCTATTTATTTTGTGTTTTATGTTTCGCGCGTTGTCTTCTAAGGCCCTAACTATTCGATCTAGTGGAGCAACGCCCTAGGGTGAAGCCTAGGTTGCCTGGAAAGTAGAAATGTCCATAACGTTCATACTGGTTGCAATTATTCGTTTTATACGATGGAAGAACTGTTGTATTTATACTGTATTTTATGCTTCTGACGTTGACTTCTAAGGCACTAAGTGTTCGATATGGTGGAGCCACGCCCTAGAGTTAAGCCTAGGGTGCCCGGAACGTAGAAATGACCATCACTTTCAAACTGGTTGCAATTACTCCTGTTATATGATGGAAAAACTGTTGTATTTTTATTGCATTTTATGCTTCGGGCGTTGACCTCTAAGGCACTAACTATTCAATCTGTTGGAGCAACGCCCTAGGGTGAATCCTAGGTTGCCCGGAAAGTAGAAATGACCATAACTTTCATACTGGTTGCAATTATCCGGTTTATACGATGGAAAAACTGTTGTATTTATATTGTATTTTATGCTTCTGGCGTTCACTTCTTAGGCCCTAACTATTCGATCTGGTGGAGCTACGCCCTAGAGTGAAACCTAGGTTGCCCGGAACGTAGAAATGACCATTACATTCACACTCTTTGCAATTATTCATTTTATACGATGGAAAAGCTGTTGCATTTATATTGTATTTTATGCCTCTGGCGTTGACTTCTTAGGCCCTAACTATTCGATCTGTTGGAGCAACGCCTTAGAGTGAAGCCTTGGTTTCCCGGAACGTAGAAATGACCATCACTTTCATACTGGTTGCAATTATTCGTTTTACACGATGGAAAAACTGTTGTACTTATATTGTATTTTATGCTTGTGGCGTTGAATTCTAAGGCACTAACTATTCGATCTGGTGGAGCAACGCCCTAGAGTGAAGCCTAGGGTGCCCGGAACGTAGAAATGACCATCACTTTCAAACTGGTTGCAACTATCCCTGTTATATGATGGAAAAACTGTTGCATTTTTATTGCATTTTATGCTTCGGGCGCTGACTTCCAAGGCCCTAACTGTCCAATCTTTTGGAGCAACGCCCTAGGGTGAAGCCTAGGTTGCCCGGAAAGTAGAAATGACCATAACTTTCATACTCGTTGCAATTATACGTTTTATACGATGGAAAAGCTGTTGTATTTATATTGTATTTTATGCTTCTTGCGCTCACTTCTTAGGCCCTAACTGTTCGATATGGTGGAACATCGCACTAGGGTGAAGCCTAGGTTTCCCGGAACGTAGAAATGTCCATAACTTTCATACTGGTTGCAATTACTCGTTTTATACGATGGAAGAACTGTTGTATTTATACTATATTTTATGCTTCTGACGTTGACTTCTAAGGCACTAACTATTCGATCTGGTGGAACAACGCACTAGCGTGAAGCCTAGGTTGCCCGGCACGTAGAAATGACCATAACTTTCACACTGGTAGCAATTATTCGATTTATACAATGGAAAAACTGTTCTATTTATTTTGTGTTTTATGTTTCGCGCGTTGACTTCTAAGGCCCTAACTATTCGATCTGGTGGAACATCGCCCTAGGGTGAAGCCTAGGTTGCCCGGAAAGTAGAAATGTCCATAACTTTCACACTGGTTGCAATTATTCGTTTTATACGATGGAAAAACTGTTGTATTTATATTGTATTTTATGCTTCTGGCGTTCACTTCTTAGGCCCTAACTATTCGATCGGGTGGAACAACGCCCTAGGGTGAAGCCTAGGTTGCCCGGAAAGTAGAAATGACCTTTACTTTCAAACTGGATGCAATTATTCCTGTTATACGATGGAAAAGCTGTTGCATTTATATTGTATTTTATGCTTCTGGCGTTGACTTCTTAGGCCCTAACTATTCGATCTGGTGGAGCAACGCCAGAGAGTGAAGCCTTGGTTTCCCGGAACGGAGAAATGACCATCACTTTCATACTGGTTGCAATTATACGTTTTATACGATGGAGAAACTGTTGTACTTATATTGTATTTTATGCTTGTGGCGTTGAATTCTAAGGCACTAACTATTCGATCTGGTGGAGCAACGCAATAGAGTGATGCCTAGGTTGCCCGGAACGTAGAATTGGCCCTCAATTTCAAACTAGTTGCAATTATACCTGTTATATGATGGAAACACTGCTGTATTTTTTTTGCATTTTATGGATCGCGCGTTGACTTCTAAGGTCCTAACTATTCAATCTGTTGGAGCAACGCCCTAGGGTGAAGCCTAGGATGCTCGGAAAGTAGAAATGACCTTAAGTTTCATACTGGGTGCAATTAATCGTTTTATACGATGGAAAAACTGTTGTATATATATTGTATTTTATGCTTCTGGCATAGACTTCTAAGGCACTATCTGTTCGATCTGGTGGAGCAACGCCCTAGAGCGAAGCCTAGGTTGCCCGGAACGTAGAATTGGCCATCACTTTCAAACTGGTTGCAATTATTCCTGTTATATGATGGAAACACTGTTGTATTTTTTTTGCATTTTATGGTTCGGACGTTGACTTCAAAGGTCCTAGCTATTCAATCTGTTGGAGCAACGCCCTAGGGTGAAGCCTAGGTTGCTCGGAAAGTAGAAATGGCCATAAGTTTCATACTGGGTGCAATTATTCGTTTTATACGATGGAAAAACTGTTGTATTTATATTGTATTTTATGCTTGTGGCGTTGACTTCTTAGGCCGTAACTATTCGGTCTGGTGGAGCAACGCCCTGGACTGAAACCTAGGTTGCCCGGAACGTAGAATTGGCAATCACTTTCTAACTGGTTGCAATTACTCCTGTTATATGATGGAAAAACTGTTGTATTTTTATTGCATTTTATCCTTCGGGCATTGACTTCTAAGGCCCTAACTATTCAATCTGGTGGAACAACGGCCTAGGGTGAAGCCTAGGTTGGCCGGAACGTAGAAAAAACCATAACTTTTACACTGGCAGCAATTATTCGTTTTATACTATGGAAAAACTGTTCTATTTATACTGTATTTTATGCTTCTGGCGTTCCCTTCTTAGGCCCTAACTATTCGATCTGGTGGAACAACGGCCTAGGGTGAAGCCTAGGTTGCCCGGAACGTAGAAATAGCCATAACTTTTACACTGGTAGCAATTATTCGTTTTATACGATGGAAAAACTGTTGTATCTATATTGTATTTTATGCTTCTGGCGTTGACTTCTTAGGCCCTAACTATTCGATCTGTTGGAGCAACGCCTTAGAGTGAAGCCTTGGTTTCCCGGAACGTAGAAATGACCATCACTTTCATACTGGTTGCAATTATTCGTTTTACACGATGGAAAAACTGTTGTACTTATATTGTATTTTATGCTTGTGGCGTTGAATTCTAAGGCACTAACTATTCGATCTGGTGGAGCAACGCCCTAGAGTGAAGCCTAGGGTGCCCGGAACGTAGAAATGACCATCACTTTCAAACTGGTTGCAACTATCCCTGTTATATGATGGAAAAACTGTTGCATTTTTATTGCATTTTATGCTTCGGGCGCTGACTTCCAAGGCCCTAACTGTCCAATCTTTTGGAGCAACGCCCTAGGGTGAAGCCTAGGTTGCCCGGAAAGTAGAAATGACCATAACTTTCATACTCGTTGCAATTATACGTTTTATACGATGGAAAAGCTGTTGTATTTATATTGTATTTTATGCTTCTTGCGCTCACTTCTTAGGCCCTAACTGTTCGATATGGTGGAACATCGCCCTAGGGTGAAGCCTAGGTTTCCCGGAACGTAGAAATGTCCATAACTTTCATACTGGTTGCAATTACTCGTTTTATACGATGGAAGAACTGTTGTATTTATACTATATTTTATGCTTCTGACGTTGACTTCTAAGGCACTAACTATTCGATCTGGTGGAACAACGCACTAGCGTGAAGCCTAGGTTGCCCGGCACGTAGAAATGACCATAACTTTCACACTGGTAGCAATTATTCGATTTATACAATGAAAAAACTGTTCTATTTATTTTGTGTTTTATGTTTCGCGCGTTGACTTCTAAGGCCCTAACTATTCGATCTGGTGGAACATCGCCCTAGGGTGAAGCCTAGGTTGCCCGGAAAGTAGAAATGTCCATAACTTTCACACTGGTTGCAATTATTCGTTTTATACGATGGAAAAACTGTTGTATTTATATTGTATTTTATGCTTCTGGCGTTCACTTCTTAGGCCCTAACTATTCGATCGGGTGGAACAACGCCCTAGGGTGAAGCCTAGGTTGCCCGGAAAGTAGAAATGACCTTTACTTTCAAACTGGATGCAATTATTCCTGTTATACGATGGAAAAGCTGTTGCATTTATATTGTATTTTATGCTTCTGGCGTTGACTTCTTAGGCCCTAACTATTCGATCTGGTGGAGCAACGCCAGAGAGTGAAGCCTTGGTTTCCCGGAACGGAGAAATGACCATCACTTTCATACTGGTTGCAATTATACGTTTTATACGATGGAGAAACTGTTGTACTTATATTGTATTTTATGCTTGTGGCGTTGAATTCTAAGGCACTAACTATTCGATCTGGTGGAGCAACGCAATAGAGTGATGCCTAGGTTGCCCGGAACGTAGAATTGGCCCTCAATTTCAAACTAGTTGCAATTATACCTGTTATATGATGGAAACACTGCTGTATTTTTTTTGCATTTTATGGATCGCGCGTTGACTTCTAAGGTCCTAACTATTCAATCTGTTGGAGCAACGCCCTAGGGTGAAGCCTAGGATGCTCGGAAAGTAGAAATGACCTTAAGTTTCATACTGGGTGCAATTAATCGTTTTATACGATGGAAAAACTGTTGTATATATATTGTATTTTATGCTTCTGGCATAGACTTCTAAGGCACTATCTGTTCGATCTGGTGGAGCAACGCCCTAGAGCGAAGCCTAGGTTGCCCGGAACGTAGAATTGGCCATCACTTTCAAACTGGTTGCAATTATTCCTGTTATATGATGGAAACACTGTTGTATTTTTTTTGCATTTTATGGTTCGGACGTTGACTTCAAAGGTCCTAGCTATTCAATCTGTTGGAGCAACGCCCTAGGGTGAAGCCTAGGTTGCTCGGAAAGTAGAAATGGCCATAAGTTTCATACTGGGTGCAATTATTCGTTTTATACGATGGAAAAACTGTTGTATTTATATTGTATTTTATGCTTGTGGCGTTGACTTCTTAGGCCGTAACTATTCGGACTGGTGGAGCAACGCCCTGGACTGAAACCTAGGTTGCCCGGAACGTAGAATTGGCAATCACTTTCTAACTGGTTGCAATTACTCCTGTTATATGATGGAAAAACTGTTGTATTTTTATTGCATTTTATCCTTCGGGCATTGACTTCTAAGGCCCTAACTATTCAATCTGGTGGAACAACGGCCTAGGGTGAAGCCTAGGTTGCCCGGAACGTAGAAAAAACCATAACTTTTACACTGGCAGCAATTATTCGTTTTATACTATGGAAAAACTGTTCTATTTATACTGTATTTTATGCTTCTGGCGTTCCCTTCTTAGGCCCTAACTATTCGATCTGGTGGAACAACGGCCTAGGGTGAAGCCTAGGTTGCCCGGAACGTAGAAATAGCCATAACTTTTACACTGGTAGCAATTATTCGTTTTATACGATGGAAAAACTGTTGTATCTATATTGTATTTTATGCTTCTGGCGTTGACTTCTAAGGCCCTAACTATTCAATCCGTTGGAGCAACGCCCTAGGGTGAAGCCTAGGTTGCTCGGAATGTAGAAATGGCCATAAGTTTCATACTGGTTGCATTTATTCGTTTTATACGATGGAAAAACTGTTGTATTTATATTGTATTTTATGCTTCTGGCGTTGACTTCTAAGGCACTAACTATTCGATCTGGTGGAGCAACGCCCTAGAGTGAAGCCTGGGTTGGCCGGAACGTAGAATTGGCCATCACTTTCAAACTGGTTGCAATTATTCCTGATATATGATGGAAACACTGTTGTATTTTTTTTGCATTTTATGGTTCGGGCGTTGACTTCTAAGGCCCTAACTGTTCAATCTGTTGGAGCAACGCCCTAGGGTGAAGCCTAGGTTGCTCGGAAAGTAGAAATGTCCATAAGTTTCAAACTGTTTGCAATTATTCGTTTTATACGATGGAAAAGCTGTTGTATTTATATTGTACTTTATGCTTCTGGCGTTGACCTCTAAGGCACTAACTATTCGGTCTGGTGGAGCAACGCCCTGGAGTGAAACCTAGGTTGCCCTGAACGTAGAATTGGCCATCACTTTCAAACTGGTTGCAATTATTCCTGATATATGATGTAAAAACTGTTGTATTTTTTTTGCATTTTATGGTTCGGGCGTTGACTTCTAAGGCCCTAACTATACAATCTGTTGGAGCAACGCCCTAGGGTGAAGCCTAAGTTGCTCGGAAAGTAGAAATATCCACAAGTTTCATACTGGTTGCAATTATTCGTTTTATACGATGGAAAAACTGTTGTATTTATATTGTATTTTATGCTTCTGGCGTTGACTTCTAAGGCACTAACTATTCGATCTGGTGGAGCAACGCAATAGAGTGATGCCTAGGTTGCCCGGAACGTAGAATTGGCCATCAATTTCAAACTGGTTGCAATTATACCTGTTATATGATGGAAGCACTGCTGTATTTTTTTTGCATTTTATGGATCGGGCGTTGACTTCTAAGGCCCTAACTATTCAATCCGTTGGAGCAACGCCCTACGGTGAAACCTAGGTTGCTCGGAAAGTAGAAATGACCATATGTTTCATACTGGTTGCAATTATTCGTTTTATACGATGGAAAAACTGTTGTATTTATATTGTATTTTATGCTTCTGGCGTTGACTTCTAAGGCACTATCTATTCGATCTGGTTGAGCAACGCCCTAGAGCGAAGCCTAGGTTGCCCAGAACGTAGGATTCGCCATCACTTTCAAACTGGTTGCAATTATTCCTGTTATATGATGGATACACTGTTGTATTTTTATTGCATTTTATGCTTCGGGCGTTGACTTTTAAGGCCCTAACTATTCAATCTGTTGGACCAACGCCCTAGGGTGAAGCCTAGCTTGCTCGGAAAGTAGAAATGACCATAAGTTTCATACTGGTTGCAATTATTCGTTTTATACGATGGAAAAGCTGTTGTATTTATATTGTATTTTATGCTTGTGGCGTTGACTTCTTAGGTCGGAACTATTCGGTCTGGTGGAGCAACGCCCTGGAGTGAAACCTAGGTTGCCCGGAACGTAGAATTGGCAATCACTTTCAAACTGGTTGCAATTATTCCAGATATATGATGGAAACACTGCTGTATTTTTTTTGCATTTTATAGATCGCGCGTTGACTTCTAAGGTCCTAACTATTCAATCTGTTGGAGCAACGACCTAGAGTGAAACCTAGGATGCTCGGAAAGTAGAAATGACCTTGAGTTTCATACTGGGTGCAGTTAATCGTTTTATACGATGGAAAAACTGTTGTATATATATTGTATTTTATGCTTCGGGCGTTGACGCCTAAGGCCCTAACTGTTTGATCTGGTGGACCATCGCCGTAGAGTGAAGCCTAGGTTGCCCGGAACGTAGAAATGACCATAACTTTCACACTGGTTGCTATTATTCGTTTTATACGATGGAAAAACTGTTATATTTATATTGTATTAAAGCTTCTGGCGTTGACTTCTAAGGCCCTAACTACTCGATCTGGTGGAGCAACGCCCTAGAGTGCAGCCTAGGTTGCCCGGAACGTAGAAATGACCATAACTTTCACACTGGTTGCTATTATTCGTTTTATACGATGGAAAAACTGTTATATTTATATTGCATTTTATGCTTCTGGCGTTGACTTCTTAGGCCCTAACTATACGATCTGGTGGAACAACGCCCTAGAGTGAAGCCTAGGTTGCCTGGAACGTAGAAATGACCATCACTTTCAAACTGGTTGCAATTATTCGTTTTATACGATGGAAAAGCTGTTGTGATTATATCGCATTTTATGCCTCTGGCGTTGACTTCTTAGGCCGTAACTATTCGGTCTGGTGGAGCAACGCACTAGGGTGAAGCCTAGGTTGCCCGGAACGTAGAAATGACCATTACTTTCACACTGGTTGCAATTATTCGTGTTATACGATGGAAAAACTGTTGCATCTTTATCGTATTTTATGCTTCTGGCGTTGACTTCTTAAGCCGTAACTATTCGATCTGGAGTAGCAACGCCCTGGAGTGAAACCCAGGTTGCCCGGAACGTAGAAATGACCATAACTTTTACACTGGTAGCAATTATTCGTTTTATGCAATGGAAAAACCGTTCTATTTATTTTGTGTTTTATGCTTCGGGCGTTGACTTCTAAGGCCCTAACTGTATGATCTGGTGGAACAACGCCCTAGAGTGATGCCTAGGTTGCCCGGAACTTAGAAATGACCATAACTTTCACACTGGTTGCTATTATTCGTTTTATACGATGGAAAGCTGTTGTATTTATATCGTATTTTATGCTTCTGGCGTTGACTTCTTAGGCCGTAACTATTCGTTCTGGTGGAGCAACGCCCTAGGGTGAAGCCTAGGCTGCCCGGAACGTAGAATTGGCCATCACTTTCAAACTGGTTGCAATTATTCCTGTTATATGATGGAAACACTGTTGTATTTTAATTGCATTTTATGGTTCTGGCTTTCACTTCTTAGGCCCTAACAATTCAATCTGGTGGAACAACGGCCTAGGGTGAAGCCTAGGTTGCCCGGAACGTAGAAATGACCATCACTTTCAAACTGGTTGCAATTATTCCTGTTATATGATGGAAACACTGTTGTATTTTTATTGTATTTTATGCTTCAGGCGTAGGCTTCTTAATCCGTAGCTATTCGATATGGTGGAGCACCGCCCTAGAGTGAAGCCTAGGTTGCTCGGAACGTAGAAATGACCACTACTTTCACACTGTTTGCAGTTATTCCTTTTATACGATGGAAAATGCGTTGTATTTATATCGTATTTTATGCTTCGGGCGTTGACTTCTTAGGCCCTGACATTTCGATCTGGCGGAGCAACGCCCTAGAGTGAATCCTAGGCTGCTCGGAATGTAGAAATGACCATAACTTTCACACTGGTTGCAATTATTCGTGTTATACGATGAAAAAACTGTTGTACTTATACTGTACTTTATCCTTCTGGCTTTGAATTCTAAGTCTCTAGCTAATCGATCTAGTGGAGCAACGCCCTAGGGTGAAGCCTAGATTGCTCGGAAAGTAGAAATGACCATAAGCTTCATACTGGTTGCAATTATTCGTTTTATACGATGGAAAAACTGTTGTATTTATATTGTATTTTATGCTTCTGGCGTTGACTTCTAAGGCCCTAGCTGTTCGATCTAGTGGAGCAACGCCCTAGAGTGACGCCCAGGGTGCTCGGAACGTAGAAATGACCATCACTTTCACACGGGTTGCAATTATTCCTGTTATAGGGTGGAAAGACTGTTGTATTTTTATTGTATTTTATGGTTCGAGCGTTGACTTCTTAGGCCCTAACTATTCAATCTGTTGGAGCAACGCCCTAGGGTGAAGCCTAGGTTGCTCGGAAAGTAGAAATGTCCATAAGTTTCATACTGCTTGCAATTATTCGTTTTATGCGATGGAAAAACTGTTGTATTTATACTGTATTTTATGCTTCTGGCGTTGACTTCTAAGGCACTAACTATTCGATCTGGTGGAGCAACGCAATAGTGTGAAGCCTAGGTTGCCCGGAACGTAGAATTGGCCATCACTTTCAAACTGGTTACAATTATCCCTGTTATATGATGGAAACACTGTTGTATTTTTTTTGCATTTGATGGTTCGGGCGTTGACTTCTAAGGCCCTAACTATTCAACCTGTTGGTGCAACGCCCTAGGGTGAAGCCTAGGTTGCTCGGAAAGTAGAAATGACCATAAGTTTCATACTGGTTGCAATTATTCGTTTTATACGATGGAAAATCTGTTGTATTTATATTGTATTTTATGCTTCTGGCGTTGACTTCTAAGGCACTAACTATTCGATATGGTGGGGCAACGCCCTAGGGTGAAGCCTAGGTTGCCCGGAGCGTAGAAATGACCATAACTTTTACACTGGCAGCAATTATTCGTTTTATACAATGGAAAAACCGTTCTATTTATTTTGTATTTTATGCTTCGGGCGTTGACTTCTAAGGCCCTAACTGTTTGATCTGGTGGTACAACGCCCTAGGGTGAAGCCTAGGTTGCCCGGAACGTGGAAATGACCATAACTTCCACACTGGTTGCAATTATTCGTTTACTGCGATGGAAAAGCTGTTGTATTTATATCGTATTTTATGCTTCTGGCGTTGACTTCTTAGGCCCTAACTATTCCATCTGGTAGATCAACGCCCTAGGGGGAAGCGTAGGTTGCCCGGAAAGTAGAAATGACCATAACTTTCACACTGGTAGCAATTATACGTTTTATACGATGGAAAAACTGTTCTATTTATTTTGTATTTTATGCTTCGGGCGTTGACTTCTAAGGCCCTAACTATTCGATCTGGTAGAGCAACGCCCTAGGGTGAAGCCTAGGTTGCCCGGAACGTAGAAATGACCATAACTTTTACACTGGTTGCAATTATTCGTTTTATACGATGGAAAAGCTGTTGTGATTATATCGCATTTTATGCCTCTGGCGTTGACTTCTTAGGCCGTAACTATTCGGTCTGGTGGAGCAACGCACTAGGGTGAAGCCTAGGTTGCCCGGAACGTAGAAATGACCATTACTTTCACACTGGTTGCAATTATTCGTTTTATACGATGGAAAAGCTGTTGTGATTATATCGCATTTTATGCCTCTGGCGTTGACTTCTTAGGCCGTAACTATTCGGTCTGGTGGAGCAACGCACTAGGGTGAAGCCTAGGTTGCCCGGAACGTAGAAATGACCATTACTTTCACACTGGTTGCAATTATTCGTGTTATACGATGGAAAAACTGTTGCATCTTTATCGTATTTTATGCTTCTGGCGTTGACTTCTTAAGCCGTAACTATTCGATCTGGAGTAGCAACGCCCTGGAGTGAAACCCAGGTTGCCCGGAACGTAGAAATGACCATAACTTTTACACTGGTAGCAATTATTCGTTTTATGCAATGGAAAAACCGTTCTATTTATTTTGTGTTTTATGCTTCGGGCGTTGACTTCTAAGGCCCTAACTGTATGATCTGGTGGAACAACGCCCTAGAGTGATGCCTAGGTTGCCCGGAACTTAGAAATGACCATAACTTTCACACTGGTTGCTATTATTCGTTTTATACGATGGAAAGCTGTTGTATTTATATCGTATTTTATGCTTCTGGCGTTGACTTCTTAGGCCGTAACTATTCGTTCTGGTGGAGCAACGCCCTAGGGTGAAGCCTAGGCTGCCCGGAACGTAGAATTGGCCATCACTTTCAAACTGGTTGCAATTATTCCTGTTATATGATGGAAACACTGTTGTATTTTTATTGCATTTTATGGTTCTGGCGTTCACTTCTTAGGCCCTAACAATTCAATCTGGTGGAACAACGGCCTAGGGTGAAGCCTAGGTTGCCCGGAACGTAGAAATGACCATCACTTTCAAACTGGTTGCAATTATTCCTGTTATATGATGGAAACACTGTTGTATTTTTATTGTATTTTATGCTTCAGGCGTAGGCTTCTTAATCCGTAGCTATTCGATATGGTGGAGCACCGCCCTAGAGTGAAGCCTAGGTTGCTCGGAACGTAGAAATGACCACTACTTTCACACTGTTTGCAGTTATTCCTTTTATACGATGGAAAATGCGTTGTATTTATATCGTATTTTATGCTTCGGGCGTTGACTTCTTAGGCCCTGACATTTCGATCTGGCGGAGCAACGCCCTAGAGTGAATCCTAGGCTGCTCGGAATGTAGAAATGACCATAACTTTCACACTGGTTGCAATTATTCGTGTTATACGATGAAAAAACTGTTGTACTTATACTGTACTTTATCCTTCTGGCTTTGAATTCTAAGTCTCTAGCTAATCGATCTAGTGGAGCAACGCCCTAGGGTGAAGCCTAGATTGCTCGGAAAGTAGAAATGACCATAAGCTTCATACTGGTTGCAATTATTCGTTTTATACGATGGAAAAACTGTTGTATTTATATTGTATTTTATGCTTCTGGCGTTGACTTCTAAGGCCCTAGCTGTTCGATCTAGTGGAGCAACGCCCTAGAGTGACGCCCAGGGTGCTCGGAACGTAGAAATGACCATCACTTTCACACGGGTTGCAATTATTCCTGTTATAGGGTGGAAAGACTGTTGTATTTTTATTGTATTTTATGGTTCGAGCGTTGACTTCTTAGGCCCTAACTATTCAATCTGTTGGAGCAACGCCCTAGGGTGAAGCCTAGGTTGCTCGGAAAGTAGAAATGTCCATAAGTTTCATACTGCTTGCAATTATTCGTTTTATGCGATGGAAAAACTGTTGTATTTATACTGTATTTTATGCTTCTGGCGTTGACTTCTAAGGCACTAACTATTCGATCTGGTGGAGCAACGCAATAGTGTGAAGCCTAGGTTGCCCGGAACGTAGAATTGGCCATCACTTTCAAACTGGTTACAATTATCCCTGTTATATGATGGAAACACTGTTGTATTTTTTTTGCATTTGATGGTTCGGGCGTTGACTTCTAAGGCCCTAACTATTCAACCTGTTGGTGCAACGCCCTAGGGTGAAGCCTAGGTTGCTCGGAAAGTAGAAATGACCATAAGTTTCATACTGGTTGCAATTATTCGTTTTATACGATGGAAAATCTGTTGTATTTATATTGTATTTTATGCTTCTGGCGTTGACTTCTAAGGCACTAACTATTCGATATGGTGGGGCAACGCCCTAGGGTGAAGCCTAGGTTGCCCGGAGCGTAGAAATGACCATAACTTTTACACTGGCAGCAATTATTCGTTTTATACAATGGAAAAACCGTTCTATTTATTTTGTATTTTATGCTTCGGGCGTTGACTTCTAAGGCCCTAACTGTTTGATCTGGTGGTACAACGCCCTAGGGTGAAGCCTAGGTTGCCCGGAACGTGGAAATGACCATAACTTCCACACTGGTTGCAATTATTCGTTTACTGCGATGGAAAAGCTGTTGTATTTATATCGTATTTTATGCTTCTGGCGTTGACTTCTTAGGCCCTAACTATTCCATCTGGTAGATCAACGCCCTAGGGGGAAGCGTAGGTTGCCCGGAAAGTAGAAATGACCATAACTTTCACACTGGTAGCAATTATACGTTTTATACGATGGAAAAACTGTTCTATTTATTTTGTATTTTATGCTTCGGGCGTTGACTTCTAAGGCCCTAACTATTCGATCTGGTAGAGCAACGCCCTAGGGTGAAGCCTAGGTTGCCCGGAACGTAGAAATGACCATAACTTTTACACTGGCAGCAATTATTCGTTTTATACAATGGAAAAACCGTTCTATTTATTTTGTATTTTATGCTTCGAGCGTTGACTTCTAAGGCCCTAACTATTCGATCTGGTGGAGCAACGCCCTAGAGTGAAGCCTAGGTTGCCGGGAACGTAGAAATGACCATAACTTTCACACTGGTTGCTATCATTCGTTTTATATGATGGAAAAACTGTTGTATTTATATTGTATTTTATGCTTCTGGCGTTCACTTCTTAGGCCCTAACTATTCGATCTGGTGGAACAACGGCCTAGGGTGAAGCCTAGGTTGCCCGGAACGTAGAAATGACCATAACTTTTACACTGGTAGCAATTATTCGTTTTATACGATGGAAAAACTGTTATATTTATATTGTATTTTAAGCTTCTGGCGTTGACTTCTGAGGCCGTAGCTATTCGGTGTGGCGGAAGAGCGCCATACAGTGCAGCCTAGGTTGCCCGGAACGTAGAAATGACCATAACTTTCGTACTGGTTGCAATTATTCGTTTTATATGGTGGAAAAACTGTTGTATTTATGTTGTATTTTATGCTTCTGGCGTTGATTTCTAAGGCCCTAACTATTCGATCAGGTGGAGCAACGCCCTAGAGTGAAGCGTAGGTTGCTCGAAATGTAGAAATGTCCATAACTATCACACTGGTTGCAATTATTCGTTTTATACGATGGAAAAACTGTTGTATTTATATTGTATTTTATGCTTCTGGCGTTCACTTCTTAGGCCCTAACCATTCGATCTGGTGGTACAACGCCCTAGGGTGAAGCCTAGGTTGCCCGGAACGTAGAATTGACCATAACTTTTGCACTGGCAGCAATTATTCGTTTTATACAATGGAAAAACCGTTCTATTTATTTTGTATTTTATGCTTCGGGCGTTGACTTCTAAGGCCCTAACTGTTTGATCTGGTGGAGCGTCGCCGTAGAGTGAAGCCTAGGTTGCCCGGAACGTAGAAATGACCATAACTTTCACACTGGTTGCTATTATTCGTTTTATACGATGGAAAAACTGTTATATTTATATTGTATTTAAGCTTCTGGCGTTGACTTCTGAGGCCGTTGCTGTTCGATGTGGTGGAAGAACGCCATAGAGTGAAGCCTAGGTAGCCCGGATCGTAGAAATGTCCATATCTTTCACACTGTTTGCAATTTTCCGTTTTATACGATGGAAAAACTGTTTTACTTATTTTGTATTTTATGCTTCGGGCGTTGACTTCTAAGGCCCTAACTATTCACTCTGTTGGAGCAACGCCCTAGAGTGAAGCCTAGGTTGCCGGGAACGTAGAAATGACCATAACTTTCACACTGGTTGCTATCATTCGTTTTATAGGATGGAAAAGCTGTTGTATTTATATCGTATTTTATGCTTCTGGCTTTCACTTCTTAGGCCCTAACTATTCGATCTGGTGGAACAACGCCGTAGAGTGAAGCCTAGGTTGCCCGGAACGTAGAAATGACCATAACTTTCACACTGGTTGCTATCATTCGTTTTATATGATGGAAAAACTGTTGTATTTATATTGTATTTTATGCTTCTGGCGTTCACTTCTTAGGCCCTAACTATTCGATCTGGTGGAACAACGGCCTAGGGTGAAGCCTAGGTTGCCCGGAACGTAGAAATGACCATAACTTTTACACTGGTAGCAATTATTCGTTTTATACGATGGAAAAACTGTTATATTTATATTGTATATTAAGCTTCTGGCGTTGACTTCTGAGGCCGTAGCTATTCGATGTGGCGGAAGAGCGCCATACAGTGAAGCCTAGGTTGCCCGGAACGTCGAAATGACCATAAGTTTCATACTGGTGTCAATTATTCCTTTTATACGATGGAAAAGCTGTTGTATTTATATCGTATTTTATGCTTCTGGCGTTCACTTCTTAGGCCCTAACTATTCGATCTGGTGGAACAACGCCCTAGAGTGAAGACTAGGTTGCTGGGAATGTAGAAATGACCATCACTTTCACACTGGTTGCAATTATTCGTTTTATACGATGGAAAAACTGTTGCATCTTTATCGTATTTTATGCTTCGGGCGTTGACTTCGTTAGGCCGTAACTATCCGACCTGGTGGAGCAACGCCCTGGAGTGAAACCGAGGTTGCCCGGAACGTAAAAATAACCACTACTATCACACTGGTTGCAAATTATTCCTTTTATACGATGGAAAAGCTGTTGCATTTATATCGTATTTTATGCTTCTGGCGTTCACTTCTTAGGCCCTAACTATTCGATCTGGTGGAACAACGCCCTAGAGTGAAGACTAGGTTGCTCGGAATGTAGAAATGACCATAACTTTCACACTGATTGCAATTATTCGTATTATACGATGGAAACACTGTTGCATCTTTATCGTATTTTATGCTTCTGGCGTTGACTTCTTAGGCCGTAACTATTCGATCTGGTGGAACAACGCTCTAGAGTGAAGCCTAGGTTGCCTGGAACGTAGAAATGACCATCACTTTCACACGGGTTGGAATTATTCCTGTTATAGGATGGAAAGACTGTTGTATTTTTATTGTACTTTACACTTCAGGCGTTGACATTTGAGGCCGTCGCTATTCGATGTGGTGGAGGAACGCCGTAGAGTGAAGACTAGGTTGCCCGGAACGTAGAAATGACCATTACTTTCACACTGTTTGCAATTATCCCTTTTATACGATGGAACAGCTGTTGTATTTATGTCGTATTTTATGCTTCTGGCGTTGTCTTCTAAGGACCTAACTATTCGATCTGGTGGAGCAACGCCCTAGAGTGAAGCCTAGGTTGCTCGGAATGTAGAAATGACCATATCTTTCACACTGATTGCAATTATTCGTTTTATACGATGGAAAAACTGTTGCATCTTTATCGTATTTTATGCTTCTGGCGTTGACTTCTTAGGCCGTAACTATTCGATCTGGTGGAGCAACGCCCTGGAGTGAAACCTGGGTTGCCCGGAACGTAGAAATGACCACTACTATCACACTGGTTGCAAATTATTCCTGCTGTACGATGGAAAAACTGTTGTATTTATATCGTATTTTATGTTTCTCCCGTTGACTTCTCAGGACCGAACTATTCGATCTGGAGGAGCAACGCTCTAGAGTGAAGACTAGGTTGCCTGGAACGTAGACATGACCATCACTTTCACACGGGTTGCAATTATTCCTGTTATAGGATGGAAACACTGTTGTATTCTTATTGTATTTTATTCTTCTGGTGTTGACTTCTTAGGCCCTAACTGTTTGATCTGGTGGAGCGTCGCTGTAGAGTGAAGCCTAGGTTGCCCGGAACGTAGAAATGACCATAACTTTCACACTGGTTGCTATTATTCGTTTTATACGATGGAAAAACTGTTATATTTATATTGTATTTAAGCTTCTGGCGTTGACTTCTGAGGCCGTTGCTGTTCGATGTGGTGGAAGAACGCCATAGAGTGAAGCCTACGTAGCCCGGATCGTAGAAATGTCCATATCTTTCACACTGTTTGCAATTTTCCGTTTTATACGATGGAAAAACTGTTTTACTTATTTTGTATTTTATGCTTCGGGCGTTGACTTCTAAGGCCCTAACTATTCACTCT
The DNA here is from genome assembly GCF_051401765.1 of Calliopsis andreniformis. NCBI lineage: Eukaryota > Metazoa > Arthropoda > Insecta > Hymenoptera > Andrenidae > Calliopsis > Calliopsis andreniformis. The sequence continues at coordinate 4,792,857 of NW_027480436.1, read as the reverse complement.
GTTGGAGCAACGCCCTAGAGTGAAGCCTAGGTTGCCGGGAACGTAGAAATGACCATAACTTTCACACTGGTTGCTATCATTCGTTTTATAGGATGGAAAAGCTGTTGTATTTATATCGTATTTTATGCTTCTGGCTTTCACTTCTTAGGCCCTAACTATTCGATCTGGTGGAACAACGCCGTAGAGTGAAGCCTAGGTTGCCCGGAACGTAGAAATGACCATAACTTTCACACTGGTTGCTATCATTCGTTTTATATGATGGAAAAGCTGTTGTATTTATATTGTATTTTATGCTTCTGGCGTTCACTTCTTAGGCCCTAACTATTCGATCTGGTGGAACAACGGCCTAGGGTGAAGCCTAGGTTGCCCGGAACGTAGAAATGACCATAACTTTTACACTGGTAGCAATTATTCGTTTTATACGATGGAAAAACTGTTATATTTATATTGTATATTAAGCTTCTGGCGTTGACTTCTGAGGCCGTAGCTATTCGATGTGGCGGAGGAGCGCCATACAGTGAAGCCTAGGTTGCCCGGAACGTCGAAATGACCATAAGTTTCATACTGGTGTCAATTATTCCTTTTATACGATGGAAAAGCTGTTGTATTTATATCGTATTTTATGCTTCTGGCGTTCACTTCTTAGGCCCTAACTATTCGATCTGGTGGAACAACGCCCTAGAGTGAAGACTAGGTTGCTGGGAATGTAGAAATGACCATCAATTTCACACTGGTTGCAATTATTCGTTTTATACGATGGAAAAACTGTTGCATCTTTATCGTATTTTATGCTTCGGGCGTTGACTTCGTTAGGCCGTAACTATCCGACCTGGTGGAGCAACGCCCTGGAGTGAAACCGAGGTTGCCCGGAACGTAAAAATAACCACTACTATCACACTGGTTGCAAATTATTCCTTTTATACGATGGAAAAGCTGTTGCATTTATATCGTATTTTATGCTTCTGGCGTTCACTTCTTAGGCCCTAACTATTCGATCTGGTGGAACAACGCCCTAGAGTGAAGACTAGGTTGCTCGGAATGTAGAAATGACCATAACTTTCACACTGATTGCAATTATTCGTATTATACGATGGAAACACTGTTGCATCTTTATCGTATTTTATGCTTCTGGCGTTGACTTCTTAGGCCGTAACTATTCGATCTGGTGGAACAACGCCCTAGAGTGAAGCCTAGGTTGCCTGGAACGTAGAAATGACCATCACTTTCACACAGGTTGGAATTATTCCTGTTATAGGATGGAAAGACTGTTGTATTTTTATTGTACTTTACACTTCAGGCGTTGACATTTGAGGCCGTCGCTATTCGATGTGGTGGAGGAACGCCGTAGAGTGAAGACTAGGTTGCCCGGAACGTAGAAATGACCATTACTTTCACACTGTTTGCAATTATCCCTTTTATACGATGGAACAGCTGTTGTATTTATGTCGTATTTTATGCTTCTGGCGTTGTCTTCTAAGGACCTAACTATTCGATCTGGTGGAGCAACGCCCTAGAGTGAAGCCTAGGTTGCTCGGAATGTAGAAATGACCATATCTTTCACACTGATTGCAATTATTCGTTTTATACGATGGAAAAACTGTTGCATCTTTATCGTATTTTATGCTTCTGGCGTTGACTTCTTAGGCCGTAACTATTCGATCTGGTGGAGCAACGCTCTAGAGTGAAGACTAGGTTGCCTGGAACGTAGACATGACCATCACTTTCACACGGGTTGCAATTATTCCTGTTATAGGATGGAAACACTGTTGTATTCTTATTGTATTTTATTCTTCTGGTGTTGACTTCTTAGGCCCTAACTATTCGAGCTGGTGGAACAACGCCGTAGAGTGAAGCCTAGGTTGCCCGGAACGTTGAAATGACCATTACTTTCACACTGTTTGCAATTATTCCTTTTATACGGTGGAACAGCTGTTGTATTTATATCGTATTTTATGCTTCTGGCGTTGACTTCTAAGGACCTAACTATTTGATCTGGTGGAGCAACGCCCTAGAGTGAAGCCTAGGTTGCTCGGAATGTAGAAATGACCATAACTTTCACACTGATTGCAATTATTCGTTTTATACGATGGAACAGCTGTTGTATTTATATCGTATTTTCTGCTTCTGGCGTTGACTTCTAAGGAAATAACTATTCGATCTGGTGGAGCAACGCCCTAGAGTGAAGCCTAGGTTGCACGGAACGTAGAAATGACCATAACTTTCACACTGGTTGCTATTATTCGTTTTATACGATGGAAAAACTGTTATATTTATATTGTATTTTATGCTTCTGGCGTTGACTTCTTAGGCCCTAACTATTCGATCTTGTGGAACAACGCCCTAGAGTGAAGCCTAGGTTGCCTGGAACGTAGAAATGACCATCACTTTCACACGGGTTGCAATTATTCCTGTTATAGGATGGAAAGACTGTTGTATTTTTATTGTATTTTATACTTCAGGCGTTGACTTCTGAGGCCGTAGCTATTCGATGTTGTGGAAGAACGCCATAGAGTCAAGCCTAGGTAGCCCGGAACGTAGAAATGTCCATATCTTTCACACTGTTTGCAATTATTCATTTTATACGATGGCAAAGATGTTGTATTTATATTGCATTTTATGCTTCTGGCGTTGACTTCTTAGGCCCTAACTATTCGATCTGGTGGAGCAATGTCTCAGAGTTAAGTCTAGGATACCCGAAACGCCGAAATGATCATTACTTTCACGATTGTTGCAATTATTCCTGTTATACGATGAAAAGACTGTTGTATTTTTATTGTATTTTATGCTTCAGGTGTGGACTTCTAAGGCCGTAGCTATTCGATATGTTGGAGCACCGCCCTAGAGTGAAGCCTGGGTTGCTCGGAACGTAGAAATGACCACTACTTTCACACTGTTAGCAATTATTCATTTAATACGATGGAAATGCTGTTGTATTTATATCGTATTTTATGCTTCGGGCGTTGACTTCTTGGGCCCTAAGATTTCGATCTGGTGGAGCAACGCCCGACAATGAAGCCTAGGTTGCCCGGAACGTAGATATGACGATAACCTTCACACAGGTTGCAATTATTCGTTTTATACGGTGTAAAGGCTGTTGTATTTATTTTGTATTTTATTCTTCTGGTGTTGACTTCTTAGGCCCTAACTATTCGGTCTGGTGGAACAACGGCCTAGGGTGAAGCCTAGGTTGCCCGGAACGTAGAAATGACCATAACTTTTACACTGGTAGCAATTATTCGTTTTATACGATGGAAAAACTGTTATATTTATATTGTATATTAAGCTTCTGGCGTTGACTTCTGAGGCCGTAGCTATTCGATGTGGCGGAAGAGCGCCATACAGTGAAGCCTAGGTTGCCCGGAACGTCGAAATGACCATAAGTTTCATACTGGTGTCAATTATTCCTTTTATACGATGGAAAAGCTGTTGTATTTATATCGTATTTTATGCTTCTGGCGTTCACTTCTTAGGCCCTAACTATTCGATCTGGTGGAACAACGCCCTAGAGTGAAGACTAGGTTGCTGGGAATGTAGAAATGACCATCACTTTCACACTGGTTGCAATTATTCGTTTTATACGATGGAAAAACTGTTGCATCTTTATCGTATTTTATGCTTCTGGCGTTGACTTCGTTAGGCCGTAACTATCCGACCTGGTGGAGCAACGCCCTGGAGTGAAACCGAGGTTGCCCGGAACGTAAAAATAACCACTACTATCACACTGGTTGCAAATTATTCCTTTTATACGATGGAAAAGCTGTTGCATTTATATCGTATTTTATGCTTCTGGCGTTCACTTCTTAGGCCCTAACTATTCGATCTGGTGGAACAACGCCCTAGAGTGAAGACTAGGTTGCTCGGAATGTAGAAATGACCATAACTTTCACACTGATTGCAATTATTCGTATTATACGATGGAAACACTGTTGCATCTTTATCGTATTTTATGCTTCTGGCGTTGACTTCTTAGGCCGTAACTATTCGATCTGGTGGAACAACGCCCTAGAGTGAAGCCGAGGTTGCCTGGAACGTAGAAATGACCATCACTTTCACACGGGTTGGAATTATTCCTGTTATAGGATGGAAAGACTGTTGTATTTTTATTGTACTTTACACTTCAGGCGTTGACATTTGAGGCCGTCGCTATTCGATGTGGTGGAGGAACGCCGTAGAGTGAAGACTAGGTTGCCCGGAACGTAGAAATGACCATTACTTTCACACTGTTTGCAATTATCCCTTTTATACGATGGAACAGCTGTTGTATTTATGTCGTATTTTATGCTTCTGGCGTTGTCTTCTAAGGACCTAACTATTCGATCTGGTGGAGCAACGCCCTAGAGTGAAGCCTAGGTTGCTCGGAATGTAGAAATGACCATATCTTTCACACTGATTGCAATTATTCGTTTTATACGATGGAAAAACTGTTGCATCTTTATCGTATTTTATGCTTCTGGCGTTGACTTCTTAGGCCGTAACTATTCGATCTGGTGGAGCAACGCCCTGGAGTGAAACCTGGGTTGCCCGGAACGTAGAAATGACCACTACTATCACACTGGTTGCAAATTATTCCTGCTGTACGATGGAAAAACTGTTGTATTTTTATTGCATTTTATGCTTCTGGCGTTGACTTCTTAGGCCCTAACTATTCGATCTTGAGGAACAACGCCCTAGAGTGAAGCCTAGGTTGCCTGGAACGTAGAAATGACCATCACTTTCACAAGGGTTGCAATTATTCCTGTTATAGGATGGGAAGACTGTTGTATCTTTATTGTATTTTATTCTTCTGGTGTTGACTTCCTAGGCCCTAACTACTCGATCTGGTGGAACAACGCCGTAGAGTGAAGCCTAGGTTGCCCGGAACGTAGCAATGACCATTACTTTCACACTGTTTGCAATTATTCCTTTTATACGATGGAACAGCTGTTGTATTTATATCGTATTTTATGTTTCTCCCGTTGACTTCTCAGGACCGAACTATTCGATCTGGAGGAGCAACGCTCTAGAGTGAAGCCTAGGTTGCCTGGAACGTAGACATGACCATCACTTTCACACGGGTTGCAATTATTCCTGTTATAGGATGGAAACACTGTTGTATTCTTATTGTATTTTATTCTTCTGGGGTTGACTTCTTAGGCCCTAACTATTCGAGCTGGTGGAACAACGCCGTAGAGTGAAGCCTAGGTTGCCCGGAACGTTGAAATGACCATTACTTTCACACTGTTTGCAATTATTCGTTTTATACGATGGAACAGCTGTTGTATTTATATCGTATTTTCTGCTTCTGGCGTTGACTTCTAAGGAAATAACTATTCGATCTGGTGGAGCAACGCCCTAGAGTGAAGCCTAGGTTGCACGGAACGTAGAAATGACCATAACTTTCACACTGGTTGCTATTATTCGTTTTATACGATGGAAAAACTGTTATATTTATATTGTATTTTATGCTTCTGGCGTTGACTTCTTAGGCCCTAACTATTCGATCTTGTGGAACAACGCCCTAGAGTGAAGCCTAGGTTGCCTGGAACGTAGAAATGACCATCACTTTCACACGGGTTGCAATTATTCCTGTTATAGGATGGAAAGACTGTTGTATTTTTATTGTATTTTATACTTCAGGCGTTGACTTCTGAGGCCGTAGCTATTCGATGTTGTGGAAGAACGCCATAGAGTCAAGCCTAGGTAGCCCGGAACGTAGAAATGTCCATATCTTTCACACTGTTTGCAATTATTCATTTTATACGATGGCAAAGATGTTGTATTTATATTGCATTTTATGCTTCTGGCGTTGACTTCTTAGGCCCTAACTATTCGATCTGGTGGAGCAATGTCTCAGAGTTAAGTCTAGGATACCCGAAACGCCGAAATGATCATTACTTTCACGCTTGTTGCAATTATTCCTGTTATACGATGAAAAGACTGTTGTATTTTTATTGTATTTTATGCTTCAGGTGTGGACTTCTAAGGCCGTAGCTATTCGATATGTTGGAGCACCGCCCTAGAGTGAAGCCTAGGTTGCTCGGAACGTAGAAATGACCACTACTTTCACACTGTTAGCAATTATTCATTTAATACGATGGAAATGCTGTTTAATTTATATCGTATTTTATGCTTCGGGCGTTGACTTCTTGGGCCCTAAGATTTCGATCTGGTGGAGCAACGCCCGACAGTGAAGCCTAGGTTGCCCGGAACGTAGATATGACGATAACCTTCACACAGGTTGCAATTATTCGTTTTATACGGTGTAAAGGCTGTTGTATTTATTTTGTATTTTATTCCTCTGGTGTTGACTTCTTAGGCCCTAACTATTCGATCTGGTGGAACAACGGCCTAGCGTGAAGCCTAGGTTGCCCGGAACGTAGAAATGACCATAACTTTTACACTGGTAGCAATTATTCGCTTTATACGATGGAAAAACTGTTATATTTATATTGTATATTAAGCTTCTGGCGTTGACTTCTGAGGCCGTAGCTATTCGATGTGGCGGAAGAGCGCCATACAGTGAAGCCTAGGTTGCCCGGAACGTCGAAATGACCATAAGTTTCATACTGGTGTCAATTATTCCTTTTATACGATGGAAAAGCTGTTGTATTTATATCGTATTTTATGCTTCTGGCGTTCACTTCTTAGGCCCTAACTATTCGATCTGGTGGAACAACGCCCTAGAGTGAAGACTAGGTTGCTGGGAATGTAGAAATGACCATCACTTTCACACTGGTTGCAATTATTCGTTTTATACGATGGAAAAACTGTTGCATCTTTATCGTATTTTATGCTTCTGGCGTTGACTTCGTTAGGCCGTAACTATCCGACCTGGTGGAGCAACGCCCTGGAGTGAAACCGAGGTTGCCCGGAACGTAAAAATAACCACTACTATCACACTGGTTGCAAATTATTCCTTTTATACGATGGAAAAGCTGTTGCATTTATATCGTATTTTATGCTTCTGGCGTTCACTTCTTAGGCCCTAACTATTCGATCTGGTGGAACAACGCCCTAGAGTGAAGACTAGGTTGCTCGGAATGTAGAAATGACCATAACTTTCACACTGATTGCAATTATTCGTATTATACGATGGAAACACTGTTGCATCTTTATCGTATTTTATGCTTCTGGCGTTGACTTCTTAGGCCGTAACTATTCGATCTGGTGGAACAACGCCCTAGAGTGAAGCCTAGGTTGCCTGGAACGTAGAAATGACCATCACTTTCACACGGGTTGGAATTATTCCTGTTATAGGATGGAAAGACTGTTGTATTTTTATTGTACTTTACACTTCAGGCGTTGACATTTGAGGCCGTCGCTATTCGATGTGGTGGAGGAACGCCGTAGAGTGAAGACTAGGTTGCCCGGAACGTAGAAATGACCATTACTTTCACACTGTTTGCAATTATCCCTTTTATACGATGGAACAGCTGTTGTATTTATGTCGTATTTTATGCTTCTGGCGTTGTCTTCTAAGGACCTAACTATTCGATCTGGTGGAGCAACGCCCTAGAGTGAAGCCTAGGTTGCTCGGAATGTAGAAATGACCATATCTTTCACACTGATTGCAATTATTCGTTTTATACGATGGAAAAACTGTTGCATCTTTATCGTATTTTATGCTTCTGGCGTTGACTTCTTAGGCCGTAACTATTCGATCTGGTGGAGCAACGCCCTGGAGTGAAACCTGGGTTGCCCGGAACGTAGAAATGACCACTACTATCACACTGGTTGCAAATTATTCCTGCTGTACGATGGAAAAACTGTTGTATTTTTATTGCATTTTATGCTTCTGGCGTTGACTTCTTAGGCCCTAACTATTCGATCTTGAGGAACAACGCCCTAGAGTGAAGCCTAGGTTGCCTGGAACGTAGAAATGACCATCACTTTCACAAGGGTTGCAATTATTCCTGTTATAGGATGGGAAGACTGTTGTATCTTTATTGTATTTTATTCTTCTGGTGTTGACTTCCTAGGCCCTAACTACTCGATCTGGTGGAACAACGCCGTAGAGTGAAGCCTAGGTTGCCCGGAACGTAGCAATGACCATTACTTTCACACTGTTTGCAATTATTCCTTTTATACGATGGAACAGCTGTTGTATTTATATCGTATTTTATGTTTCTCCCGTTGACTTCTCAGGACCGAACTATTCGATCTGGAGGAGCAACGCTCTAGAGTGAAGCCTAGGTTGCCTGGAACGTAGACATGACCATCACTTTCACACGGGTTGCAATTATTCCTGTTATAGGATGGAAACACTGTTGTATTCTTATTGTATTTTATTCTTCTGGGGTTGACTTCTTAGGCCCTAACTATTCGAGCTGGTGGAACAACGCCGTAGAGTGAAGCCTAGGTTGCCCGGAACGTTGAAATGACCATTACTTTCACACTGTTTGCAATTATTCCTTTTATACGGTGGAACAGCTGTTGTATTTATATCGTATTTTATGCTTCTGGCGTTGACTTCTAAGGACCTAACTATTTGATCTGGTGGAGCAACGCCCTAGAGTGAAGCCTAGGTTGCTCGGAATGTAGAAATGACCATAACTTTCACACTGATTGCAATTATTCGTTTTATACGATGGAACAGCTGTTGTATTTATATCGTATTTTCTGCTTCTGGCGTTGACTTCTTAGGCCCTAACTATTCGATCTTGTGGAACAACGCCCTAGAGTGAAGCCTAGGTTGCCTGGAACGTAGAAATGACCATCACTTTCACACGGGTTGCAATTATTCCTGTTATAGGATGGAAAGACTGTTGTATTTTTATTGTATTTTATACTTCAGGCGTTGACTTCTGAGGCCGTAGCTATTCGATGTTGTGGAAGAACGCCATAGAGTCAAGCCTAGGTAGCCCGGAACGTAGAAATGTCCATATCTTTCACACTGTTTGCAATTATTCATTTTATACGATGGCAAAGATGTTGTATTTATATTGCATTTTATGCTTCTGGCGTTGACTTCTTAGGCCCTAACTATTCGATCTGGTGGAGCAATGCCTCAGAGTTAAGTCTAGGATACCCGAAACGCCGAAATGATCATTACTTTCACGCTTGTTGCAATTATTCCTGTTATACGATGAAAAGACTGTTGTATTTTTATTGTATTTTATGCTTCAGGTGTGGACTTCTAAGGCCGTAGCTATTCGATATGTTGGAGCACCGCCCTAGAGTGAAGCCTAGGTTGCTCGGAACGTAGAAATGACCACTACTTTCACACTGTTAGCAATTATTCATTTAATACGATGGAAATACTGTTGTATTTATATCGTATTTTATGCTTCGGTCGTTGACTTCTTGGGCCCTAAGATTTCGATCTGGTGGAGCAACGCCCGACAGTGAAGCCTAGGTTGCCCGGAACGTAGATATGACGATAACCTTCACACAGGTTGCAATTATTCGTTTTATACGGTGTAAAGGCTGTTGTATTTATTTTGTATTTTATTCTTCTGGTGTTGACTTCTTAGGCCCTAACTATTCGATCTGGTGGAACAACGCCGTAGAGTGAAGCCTAGGTTGCCCGGAACGTAGAAATGACCATAACTTTCACACTGGTTGCTATCATTCGTTTTATATGATGGAAAAGCTGTTGTATTTATATTGTATTTTATGCTTCTGGCGTTCACTTCTTAGGCCCTAACTATTCGATCTGGTGGAACAACGGCCTAGGGTGAAGCCTAGGTTGCCCGGAACGTAGAAATGACCATAACATTTACACTGGTAGCAATTATTCGTTTTATACGATGGAAAAACTGTTATATTTATATTGTATTTTAAGCTTCTGGCGTTGACTTCTGAGGCCGTAGCTATTCGATGTGGCGGAAGAGCGCCATACAGTGAAGCCTAGGTTGCGCGGAACGTCGAAATGACCATAAGTTTCATACTGGTGTCAATTATTCCTTTTATACGATGGAAAAGCTGTTGTATTTATATCGTATTTTATGCTTCTGGCGTTCACTTCTTAGGCCCTAACTATTCGATCTGGTGGAACAACGCCCTAGAGTGAAGCCTAGGTTGCCGGGAACGTAGAAATGACCATAACTTTCACACTGGTTGCTATCATTCGTTTTATATGATGGAAAAACTGTTGTATTTATATTGTATTTTATGCTTCTGGCGTTCACTTCTTAGGCCCTAACTATTCGATCTGGTGGAACAACGGCCTAGGGTGAAGCCTAGGTTGCCCGGAACGTAGAAATGACCATAACTTTTACACTGGTAGCAATTATTCGTTTTATACGATGGAAAAACTGTTGTATTTATATTGTATTTTAAGCTTCTGGCGTTGACTTCTGAGGCCGTAGCTATTCGGTGTGGCGGAAGAGCGCCATACAGTGCAGCCTAGGTTGCCCGGAACGTAGAAATGACCATAACTTTCGTACTGGTTGCAATTATTCGTTTTATATGTGGGAAAAACTGTTGTATTTATGTTGTATTTTATGCTTCTGGCGTTGACTTCTAAGGCCCTAACTATTCGATCAGGTGGAGCAACGCCCTAGAGCGAAGCGTAGGTTGCTCGAAATGTAGAAATGTCCATAACTTTCACACTGGTTGCAATTATTCGTTTTATACGATGGAAAAACTGTTGTATTTATATTGTATTTTACGCTTCTGGCGTTCACTTCTTAGGCCCTAACCATTCGATCTGGTGGTACAACGCCGTAGAGTGAAGCCTAGGTTGCCCGGAACGTAGAAATGACCATTACTTTCACGCTTGTTGCAATTATTCGTTTTATACGATGGAAAAACTGTTGTATTTATATTGTATTTTATGCCTCTGGCGTTGACTTCTAAGGCCCTAAATATTCGATCTGGTGGAGCAATGCCTCAGAGTTAAGTCTAGGATGCCCGAAACGCCGAAGTGATCATTACTTTCACGCTTGTTGCAATTATTCCTGTTATACGATGAAAAGACTGTTCTATTTTTATTGTATTTTATGCTTCAGGCGTGGACTTCTGAGGCCGTAGCTATTCGATGTGGTGGAAGAACGCCATAGAGAGAAGCCTAGGTTGCCCGGAACGTAGAAATGACCACTACTTTCACACTGTTTCCAATTATTCATTTAATACGATGGAAATGCTGTTGTACTTATATCGTATTTTATGCTTCGGGCGTTGACTTCTTAGGCCCTGACATTTCGATCTGGTGGAGCAACGCCCGACAGTGAAGCCTAGGTTGCCCGGAACGTAGATATGACCATAACCTTCACACAGGTTGGAATTATTCGTATTATACGGTGTAAACGCTGTTGTACTTATTTTGTATTTTATTCTTCTGGTGTTGACTTCATAGGCCATAACTATTCGATCTGGTGGAACAACGCCGTACAGTGAAGCCTAGGTTGCCCGGAACGTAGAAATGACCACTACTATCACACTGGTTGCAAATTATTCCTGCTATACGATGGAAAAGCTGTTGTATTTTTATTGCATTTTATGCTTCTGGCGTTCACTTCTTAGGCCCTAACTATTCGATCTGGTGGAACAACGCCCTAGGGTGAAGCCTAGGTTGCTCGGAAAGTAGAAATGACCATAAGTTTCATACTGGTTGCAATTATTCGTTTTATAGGATGGAAAAACTGTTGTATTTATATTGTATTTTATGCTTCGGGCGTTGACTTCTAAGGCCCTAACTGTTTGATCTGGTGGAGCGTCGCCGTAGAGTGAAGCCTAGGTTGCCCGGAACGTAGAAATGACCATAACTTTCACACTGGTTGCTATTATTCGTTTTATACGATGGAAAAACTGTTATATTTATATTGTATTTAAGCTTCTGGCGTTGACTTCTGAGGCCGTTGCTATTCGATGTGGTGGAAGAACGCCATAGAGTGAAGCCTAGGTAGCCCGGATCGTAGAAATGTCCATATCTTTCACACTGTTTGCAATTTTCCGTTTTATACGATGGAAAAACTGTTTTATTTATTTTGTATTTTATGCTTCGGGCGTTGACTTCTAAGGCCCTAACTATTCACTCTGTTGGAGCAACGCCCTAGAGTGAAGCCTAGGTTGCCGGGAACGTAGTAATGACCATAACTTTCACACTGGTTGCTATCATTCGTTTTATAGGATGGAAAAGCTGTTGTATTTATATCGTATTTTATGCTTCTGGCTTTCACTTCTTAGGCCCTAACTATTCGATCTGGTGGAACAACGCCCTAGAGTGAAGACTAGGTTGCTCGGAATGTAGAAATGACCATCACTTTCACACTGGTTGCAATTATTCGTTTTATACGATGGCAAAGCTGTTGTATTTATATCGTATTTTATGCTCCTGGCGTTGACATCTAAGGACCTAACTATTCGATCTGGTGGAGCAACGCCCTTGAGTGAAGCCTAGGTTGCTCGGAATGTAGAAATGACCATAACTTTCACACTGATTGCAATTATTCGTTTTATACGATGGAAAAACTGTTGCATCTTTATCGTATTTTATGCTTCTGGCGTTCACTTCTTAGGCCCTAACTATTCCATCTGGTGGAACAACGCCCTAGAGTAAAGCCCAGGTTGCGCGGAACGTAGAAATGACCATAACTTTCACACTGGTTGCTATCATTCGTTTTATACGATGGAAAAACTGTTATATTTATATTGTATTTTAAGCTTCTGGCGTTGACTTCTGAGGGCGTAGCTATTCGACGTGGCGGAAGAGCGCCATACAGTGAAGCCTAGGTTGCCCGGAACGTCGAAATGACCATAAGTTTCATACTGGTGTCAATTATTCCTTTTATACGATGGAAAAGCTGTTGTATTTATATCGTATTTTATGCTTCTGGCGTTCACTTCTTAGGCCCAGCTATTCGGTCTGGTGGAACAACGCCCTAGAGTGAAGACTAGGTTGCTCGGAATGTAGAAATGACCATCACTTTCACACTGGTTGCAATTATTCGTTTTATACGATGGAAAAACTGTTGCATCTTTATCGTATTTTATGCTTCTGGCGTTGACTTCGTTAGGCCGTAACTATCCGACCTGGTGGAGCAACGCCCTGGAGTGAAACCTAGGTTGCCCGGAACGTAGAAATGACCATTACTTTCACACTGGTTGCAATTATTCGTTTTATACGATTGAACAGCTGTTGTACTTATATTGTATTTTATGCTTCTGGCGTTGACTTCTTAGGCTCTAACTATTCCCTATGGTGGATCAACGCCCTAGAGAGAAGCCTAGGTTGCTCGGAATGTAGAAATGACCATAACCTTCACACTGATTGCAATTATTCGTTTTATACGATGGAAAAGCTGATGCATCTTTATCGTATTTTATGCTTCTGGCTTTGACTTCTTTGGCCGTAACTATTCGATCTGGTGGAGCAACGCCCTGGAGTGAAACCTGGGTTGCCCGGAACGTAGAAATGACCACTACTATCACACTGGTTGCAAATTATTCCTGCTGTACGATGGAAAAACTGTTGTATTTTTATTGTATTCTATGCTTCTGGCGTTTAGTTCTAAGTCGCTAGATATTTGATCAGGTGGAGCAACGACCTAGTGTGAAGCCTAGGTTGCCCGGAACGTAGAAATGACAATTACTTTCACACTGTTTGCTATTATTCATTTTGTACGATGGAAAAGCTGTTGTATTTATATTGTATTTTATGCCTCTCGCGTTGACTTCTAAGGCCGTAGCTATTAGATGTGGTGGAGCAACGCCCTAGAGTGACGCCAAGGTTGCCCGGAACGTAGAAATGACCATTACTTTTACAATGTTTGCAACTATTCATTTTATACGATGGAATAGCTGTTGTACTTATATTGTATTGTATCCTTCTGGCGTTGAATTCTAAGTCGCTAGCTATTCGATCTGGTGGAGCAACGCCCTAGAGTGAAACCTAGGTTACCCGGAACGTAGAAATGACCATAACTTCCACACTGGTTGCAATTATTCGTTTTATACGATGGAAAAGTTGTTGTATTTATATCGTTTTTTATGCTTCTGGCGTTGACTTCTTAGGCCCTAACTATTCCATCTGGTGGAACAACGCCCTAGGGTAAAGCCCAGATTGCGCGAAACGTAGAAATGACCATAACTTTCACACTGGTAGCAATTTTTCGTTTTATACGATGGAAAAACTGTTGTATTTATATTGTATTTTATGCTTCTGGCGTTCACTTCTTAGGCCCTAACTATTCGATCTGGTGGAACAAGGGCCTAGGGTGAAGCCTAGGTTGCCCGGAACGTAGAAATGACCATAACTTTTACACTGGTAGCAATTATTCGTTTTATACGATGGAAAAACTGTTATATTTATATTGTATTTTAAGCTTCTGGCGTTGACTTCTGAGGCCGTAGCTATTCGATGTTGTGGAAGAACGCCATAGAGTCAAGCCTAGGTATCCCGGAACGTAGAAATGTCCATATCTTTCACACTGTTTGCAATTATTCCTTTTATACGATGGAAAAGCTGTTGTATTTATATGGTATTTTATGCTTCTGGCGTTGACTTCTAAGGACCTAACTATTCGATCTGGTGGAGCAACGCCCTAGAGTGATGCCTAGGTTGCTCGGTACGTAGAAATGACCATTACATGCACACTGGTTGCAATTATTCCTGTTATACGATGGAAAAACTGTTGTATTTTTATTGTATTCTATGCTTCTGGCGTTTAATTCTAAGTCGCTAGATATTTGATCAGGTGGAGCAACGACCTAGTGTGAAGCCTAGGTTGCCCGGAACGTAGAAATGACAATTACTTTCACACTGTTTGCTATTATTCATTTTGTACGATGGAAAAGCTGTTGTATTTATATTGTATTTTATGCCTCTCGCGTTGACTTCTAAGGCCGTAGCTATTAGATGTGGTGGAGCAACGCCCTAGAGTGACGCCAAGGTTGCGCGGAACGTAGAAATGACCATTACTTTTACAATGTTTGCAACTATTCATTTTATACGATGGAATAGCTGTTGTACTTATATTGTATTGTATCCTTCTGGCGTTGAATTCTAAGTCGCTAGCTATTCGATCTGGTGGAGCAACGCCCTAGAGTGAAACCTAGGTTACCCGGAACGTAGAAATGACCATAACTTCCACACTGGTTGCAATTATTCGTTTTATACGATGGAAAAGTTGTTGTATTTATATCGTTTTTTATGCTTCTGGCGTTGACTTCTTAGGCCCTAACTATTCCATCTGGTGGAACAACGCCCTAGGGTAAAGCCCAGATTGCGCGAAACGTAGAAATGACCATAACTTTCACACTGGTAGCAATTTTTCGTTTTATACGATGGAAAAACTGTTGTATTTATATTGTATTTTATGCTTCTGGCGTTCACTTCTTAGGCCCTAACTATTCGATCTGGTGGAACAAGGGCCTAGGGTGAAGCCTAGGTTGCCCGGAACGTAGAAATGACCATAACTTTTACACTGGTAGCAATTATTCGTTTTATACGATGGAAAAACTGTTATATTTATATTGTATTTTAAGCTTCTGGCGTTGACTTCTGAGGCCGTAGCTATTCGATGTTGCGGAAGAGCGCCATACAGTGAAGCCTAGGTTGCCCGGAACGTCGAAATGACCATAAGCTTCATACTGGTGTCAATTATTCCTTTTATACGATGGAAAAGCTGTTGTATTTATATCGTATTTCATGCTTCTGGCGTTCACTTTTTAGGCCCTAACTATTCGATCTGGTGGAACAACGCCCTAGAGTGAAGACTAGGTTGCTCGGAATGTAGAAATGACCATCACTTTCACACTGGTTGCAATTATTCCTTTTATACGATGGAAAAGCTGTTGTATTTATATCCTATTTTATGGTTCTGGCGTTGACTTCTAAGGACCTAACTATTCGATCTGGTGGAGCAACGCCCTAGAGTGAAGCCTAGGTTGCTCGGAATGTAGAAATGACCATAACCTTCACACTGATTGCAATTATTCGTTTTGTACGATGGAAAAGCTGATGCATCTTTATCGTATTTTATGCTTCTGGCGTTGACTTCTCAGTACCTAACTATTCGATCTGGAGGAGCAACGCTCTAGAGTGAAGCCTAGGTTGCCTGGAACGTAGAAATGACCATCACTTTCACACGGGTTGCAATTATTCCTGTTATAGGATGGAAAGACTGTTGTATTCTTATGGTATTTTATTCTTCTGGTGTTGACTTCTTAGGCCCTAACTATTCGATCTGGTGGAACAACGCCGTAGAGTGAAGCCTAGGTTGCCCGAAACGTAGAAATGACCATTACTTTCACACTGTTTGCAATTATTCCTTTTATACGGTGGAACGGCTGTTGTATTTATATCGTATTTTATGCTTCTGGCGTTGACTTCTAAGGACCTAACTATTTGATCTGGTGGAGCAACGCCCTAGAGTGAAGCCTAGGTTGCTCGGAATGTAGAAATGACCATAACTTTCACACTGATTGCAATTATTCGTTTTATACAATGGAACAGCTGTTGTATTTATATCGTATTTTATGCTTCTGGCGTTGACTTCTAAGGAAATAACTATTCGATCTGGTGGAGCAACGCCCTAGAGTGAAGCCTAGGTTGCTCGGAATGTAGAAATGACCATAACTTTCACACTGATTGCAATTATTCGTTTTATACGATGGAACAGCTGTTGTATTTATATCGTATTTTATGCTTCTGGCGTTGACTTCTAAGGAAATAACTATTCGATCTGGTGGAGCAACGCCCTAGAGTGAAGCCTAGGTTGCACGGAACGTAGAAATGACCATAACTTTCACACTGGTTGCTTTTATTCGTTTTATACGATGGAAAAACTGTTATATTTATATTGCATTTTATGCTTCTGGCGTTGACTTCTTAGGCCCTAACTATTCGATCTTGTGGAACAACGCCCTAGGGTGAAGCCTAGGTTGCCTGGAACGTAGAAATGACCATCACTTTCACACGGGTTGCAATTATTCCTGTTATAGGATGGAAAGACTGTTGTATTTTTATTGTATTTTATACTTCAGGCGTTGACTTCTGAGGCCGTAGCTATTCGATGTTGTGGAAGAACGCCATAGAGTCAAGCCTAGGTATCCCGGAACGTAGAAATGTCCATATCTTTCACACTGTTTGCAATTATTCCTTTTATACGATGGAAAAGCTGTTGTATTTATATGGTATTTTATGCTTCTGGCGTTGACTTCTAAGGACCTAACTATTCGATCTGGTGGAGCAACGCCCTAGAGTGGAGCCTAGTTTGCCCGGAACGTAGAAATGACCATTACTTTCACACTGTTTGCAATTATTCCTTTTATACGGTGGAACAGCTGTTGTATTTATATCGTATTTTATGCTTCTGGCGTTGACTTCTAAGGACCTAACTATTCGATCTGGTGGAGCAACGCCCTAGAGTAAAGCCTAGGTTGCACGGAATGTAGAAATGACCATAACTTTCACACTGATTGCAATTATTCGTTTTATACGATGGAACAGCTGTTGTATTTATATCGTATTTTATGCTTCTGGCGTTGACGTCTAAGGACCTAACTATTCGATCTGGTGGAGCAACGCCCTAGAGTGAAGCCTAGGTTGCACGGAACGTAGAAATGACCATAACTTTCACACTGGTTGCTATTATTCGTTTTATACGTTGGAAAAACAGATATATTTATATTGTATTTTATGCTTCTGGCGTTGACTTCTTAGGCCCTAACTATTCGATCTTGTGGAACAACGCCCTAAAGTGAAGCCTAGGTTGCCTGGAACGTAGAAATGACCATCACGTTCACACGGGTTGCAATTATTCCTGTTATAGGATGGAAAGACTGTTGTATTTTTATTGTATTTTATACTTCAGGCGTTGACTTCTGAGGCCGTAGCTATTCGCTGTTGTGGAAGAACGTCATAGAGTCAAGCCTAGGTAGCCCGGAACGTAGAAATGACCATCACTTTCACACTGGTTGCAATTATTCCTGTTATACGATGGAAAAACTGTTGTATATTTATTGTATTTTATGCTTCGGGCGTTGACTTCTATGGCCCTACCTATTCGATCTGATGGAGTAAAACCATACAGTGAAGCCTAGGTTGCCCGGAACGTAGATATGACCATAACCTTCACACAGGTTGCAATTATTCGTTTTATACGGTGGGAAGGCTGTTGTATTTATTTTGTAGTTTATGCATCTGTCGTTGACTTCTAAGGCCCTAAGTCTTCGATCTGGTGGAGCGACACCTGAGACTTAAGTCTAGGATGCCCGAATAGTCGAAATGATCATTACTTTCGCACTGGTTGCAATTATTCATGCTATACGATGGAAAAACTGTTGCATTTGTATTGTATTTTCTGCTTCTGGCATCGACTTCTAAGGTCCTAGCTATTCGATCTGGTGGGGCAACGTCCAACAGTGAAGCCAATATTGCCCGGAACAAAGAAATCACCATACCATTCACACTAGTTGCAATTATTCGTTTTATACGATGGAAAAACTGTTGTATTTTTATTGTATTTTATGCTTCGGGCGTTAACTTCTAAGGCCCTAACTATTCGATATGGTGGAGCCACGTCCTAGGGTGAAGCCTAGGTAGCCCTGTACGTAGAAATGACCATAACGTTCATACTGGTTGCAATTAGTCGTTTTATACAATGGAAAAACTGTTGTATTTATATTGTATTCTATGCTTCTGGCGTTGACTTTTTAGGCCCTATATATTCGATCTGGTGGACCAACGCCCTAGAGTGAAGCCTAGGTTGACCGGAGGGCAGAAATGACCATTACCTTAACACTGTTTGCAATTATTCCTGTTATACGATGGAAAAACTGTTGGATTTTTATTGTACTTTATGCTTCTGGCGTTGACTTCTAAGGTCCTACCGATTCGATCTGGTCGAGCAACGGCCTAGAGTGAAGCCTAGGTTGCACGGCACGTAGAAATGACCATAAGTTTCACACTGGTTGCAATAATTCGTTTCATACAAAGGAAAAACTGTTCTATTTATTTTGTATTTTATGCTTCTGGCGTTGCCTTCTGAGGCCCTAACTATTCGATCTGGCGCAGCAACGCCCTAGAGTGAAGCCTAGGTCGCCCGGACCGTAGAAATGACCATAACTTTCATACTGGTTGCAATTATTCGTTTATACGATAAAAAAACTGTTGTATTTATTTTGTAGTTGGTGCTTCTGGCGTTGATTTCTTACGCCCTAACCGTTGGATCTGGTGGGCCAACGCCCTAGAGTGAAGCCTAGGATGCCCGGAACGTAGAAATGACCATCACCTTCACACTGGTTGCAATTATTCCTGTTATACGATGGAAAAACTGTTGTATTTTTATTGTATTTTATGCTTCAGGCGTTGACTTCTTAGGAGCTAACTATTCGATCTGGTGGTGCAACGCCCAACAGTGAAGCCTAGGTTGCCCGGAACGTAGATATGACGATAACCTTCACACAGGTTGCAATTATTCGTTTTATACGGTGTAAAGGCTGTTGTACTTATTTTGTATTTTATTCTTCTGGTGTTGACTTCTTAGGCCCTAACTATTCGATCTGGTGGAACAACGCCGTAGAGTGAAGCCTAGGTTGCCCGGAACGTAGAAATGACCATAACTTTCACACTGGTTGCTATCATTCGTTTTATATGATGGAAAAACTGTTGTATTTATATTGTATTTTATGCTTCTGGCGTTCACTTCTTAGGCCCTAACTATTCGATCTGGTGGAACAACGGCCCAGGGTGAAGCCTAGGTTGCCCGGAACGTAGAAATGACCATAACTTTTACACTGGTAGCAATTATTCGTTTTATACGATGGAAAAACTGTTATATTTATATTGTATTTTAAGCTTCTGGCGTTGACTTCTGAGGCCGTAGCTATTCGATGTGGCGGAAGAGCGCCATACAGTGAAGCCTAGGCTGCCCGGAACGTCGAAATGACCATAAGTTTCATACTGGTGTCAATTATTCCTTTTATACGATGGAAAAGCTGTTGTATTTATATCGTATTTTATGCTTCTGGCGTTCACTTCTTAGGCCCTAACTATTCGATCTGGTGGAACAACGCCCTAGAGTGAAGACTAGGTTGCTGGGAATGTAGAAATGACCATCACTTTCACACTGGTTGCAATTATTCGTTTTATACGATGGAAAAACTGTTGCATCTTTATCGTATTTTATGCTTCTGGCGTTGACTTCGTTAGGCCGTAAGTATCCGACCTGGTGGAGCAACGCCCTGGAGTGAAACCTAGGTTGCCCGGAACGTAAAAATGACCACTACTATCACACTGGTTGCAAATTATTCCTTTTATACGATGGAAAAGCTGTTGTATTTATATCGTATTTTATGCTTCTGGCGTTCACTTCTTAGGCCCTAACTATTCGATCTGGTGGAACAACGCCCTAGAGTGAAGACTAGGTTGCTCGGAATGTGGAAATGACCATAACCTTCACACTGATTGCAATTATTCGTTTTATACGATGGAAACACTGTTGCATCTTTATTGTATTTTATGCTTCTGGCGTTGACTTCTTAGGCCGTAACTATTCGATCTGGTGGAACAACGCCCTAGAGTGAAGCCTAGGTTGCCTGGAACGTAGAAATGACCATCACTTTCACACGGGTTGCAATTATTCCTGTTATAGGATGGAAAGACTGTTGTATTTTTATTGTATTTTATACTTCAGGCGTTGACTTCTGATGCCGTAGCTATTCGATGTTGTGGAAGAACGCCATAGAGTCAAGCCTAGGTAGCCCGGAACGTAGAAATGTCCATATCTTTCACACTGTTTGCAATTATTCATTTTATACGATGGCAAAGATGTTGTATTTATATCGTATTTTATGTTTCTGGCGTTGACTTCTCAGGACCTAACTATTCGATCTGGAGGAGCAACGCTCTAGAGTGAAGCCTAGGTTGCCTGGAACGTAGACATGACCATCACTTTCACACGGGTTGCAATTATTCCTGTTATAGGATGGAAAGACTGTTGTATTCTTATTGTATTTTATTCTTCTGGTGTTGACTTCTTATGCCCTAACTATTCGATCTGGTGGAACAACGCCGTAGAGTGAAGCCTAGGTTGCCCGGAACGTAGAAATGACCATTACTTTCACACTGTTTGCAATTATTCCTTTTATACGGTGGAACAGCTGTTGTATTTATATCGTATTTTATGCTTCTGGCGTTGACTTCTAAGGACCTAACTATTTGATCTGGAGGAGCAACGCCCTAGAGTGAAGCCTAGGTTGCTCGGAACGTAGAAATGACCATAACTTTCACACTGGTTGCTATTATTCGTTTTATACGATGGAAAAACTGTTATATTTATATTGTATTTTATGCTTCTGGCGTTGACTTCTTAGGCCCTAACAATTCGATCTTGTGGAACAACGCCCTAGAGTGAAGCCTAGGTTGCCTGGAACGTAGAAATGACCATCACTTTCACACGGGTTGCAATTATTCCTGTTATAGGATGGAAAGACTGTTGTATTTTTATTGTATTTTATACTTCAGGCGTTGACTTCTGATGCCGTAGCTATTCGATGTTGTGGAAGAACGCCATAGAGTCAAGCCCAGGTAGCCCGGAACGTAGAAATGTCCATATCTTTCACACTGTTTGCAATTATTCATTTTATACGATGGCAAAGATGTTGTATTTATATCGTATTTTATGTTTCTGGCGTTGACTTCTCAGGACCTAACTATTCGATCTGGAGGAGCAACGCTCTAGAGTGAAGCCTAGGTTGCCTGGAACGTAGACATGACCATCACTTTCACACGGGTTGCAATTATTCCTGTTATAGGATGGAAAGACTGTTGTATTCTTATTGTATTTTATTCTTCTGGTGTTGACTTCTTAGGCCCTAACTATTCGATCTGGTGGAACAACGTCGTAGAGTGAAGCCTAGGTTGCCCGGAACGTAGAAATGACCATTACTTTCACACTGTTTGCAATTATTCCTTTTATACGGTGGAACAGCTGTTGTATTTATATCGTATTTTATGCTTCTGGCGTTGACTTCTAAGGACCTAACTATTTGATCTGGAGGAGCAACGCCCTAGAGTGAAGCCTAGGTTGCTCGGAATGTAGAAATGACCATAACTTTCACACTGATTGCAATTATTCGTTTTATACGATGGAACAGGTGTTGTATTTATATCGTATTTTATGCTTCTGGCGTTGACTTCTAAGGAAATAACTATTCGATCTGGTGGAGCACCGCCCTAGAGTGAAGCCTAGGTTGCTCGGAACGTAGAAATGACCACTACTTTCACACTGTTTGCAATTATTCATTTAATACGATGGAAATGCTGTTGTATTTATATCGTATTTTATGCTTCGGGCGTTGACTTCTTGGGCCCTAAGATTTCGATCTGGTGGAGCAACGCCCGACAGTGAAGCCTAGGTTGCCCGGAACGTAGATATGACGATAACCTTCACACAGGTTGGAATTATTCGTTTTATACGGTGTAAAGGCTGTTGTATATATTTTCTATTTTATTCTTCTGGTGTTGACTTCTTAGGCCCTAACTATTCGATCTGGTGGAACAACGCCGTAGAGTGAAGCCTAGGTTGCCCGGAACGTAGAAATGACCATAACTTTCACACTGGTTGCTATCGTTCGTTTTATATGATGGAAAAACTGTTGGATTTATATTGTATTTTATGCTTCTGGCGTTCACTTCTTAGGCCCTAACTATTCAATCTGGTGGAACAACGGCCTAGGGTGAAGCCTAGGTTGCCCGGAACGTAGAAATGACCATAACTTTTACACTGGTAGCAATTATTCGTTTTATACGATGGAAAAACTGTTATATTTATATTGTATTTTAAGCTTCTGGCGTTGACTTCAGAGGCCGTAGCTATTCGATGTGGCGGAAGAGCGCCATACAGTGAAGCCTAGGTTGCCCGGAACGTCGAAATGACCATAAGTTTCACACTGGTGTCAATTATTCCTTTTATACGATGGAAAAGCTGTTGTATTTATACCGTATTTTATGCTTCTGGCGTTCACTTCTTAGGCCCTAACTATTCGATCTGGTGGAACAACGCCCTAGAGTGAAGACTAGGTTGCTCGGAACGTAGAAATGACCACTACTTTCACACTGTTTGCAATTATTCATTTAATACGATGGAAAAACTGTTGGATTTTTATTGTACTTTATGCTTCTGGCGTTGACTTCTAAGGCCCTAACTATTCGATCTGGTGGCGCAACGCCCTAGAGTGAAGCCTCGGTTGCCCGGACCGTAGAAATGACCATCACTTTCACACTGGTTGCAATTATTCGTTTTATACGATGGAAAAACTTTTGTACATATATCGTATTTTATGCTTCTGGCGTTGACTTCTTAGGCCCAAACTACACGATCTGGTGGAACAACGCCCTGGAGTGAAGCCTAGGTTGCACGGAACGTAGAAATGACCATTACTTTCACAATGCTTGCAATTATTCATTTTATACGATGGAAAAACTGTTGTATCTATATTGTATTTTATGCTTCTGGCGTTGACATCTACGGCCGTAGCTTTTCGATGTGGTGGAGTAACGCCCTAGAGTGAAGCCTAGGCTGCCCGGAGCGTAGAAAGGACCATAACTTTCACACTGGTTGCAATTATTCGTTTTATACAATGGAAAAACTGTTGTATTTATATTGCATTTTATGCATCTGGCGTTGACTTCTAAGGCCGTGGCCATTCGATGTGGTGGAGCAATGCCCTAAAGTGAGGCCTAGGTTGCCCGGAACGTAGAAATGACCATTACTTTCACACTGGTTGCAATTATTCGTTATATACGATGGAAAAACTGTTGCATTTGTATTGTATTTTCTGCTTCTGGCATCGACTTCTATGGTCCTAGCTATTCGATCTGGTGGGGCAACGTCCAATAGTGGAGCCTATATTGCCCGGAACAAAGAAATCACCATACCTTTCACACTGGTTGCAATTATTCGTTTTATACGATGGAAAAACTGTTGCATCTTTATCGTATTTTATGCTTCTGGCGTTGACTTCGTTAGGCCGTAACTATCCGACCTGGTGGAGCAACGCCCTGGAGTGAAACCTAGGTTGCCCGGAACGTAGAAAAGACCACTACTATCACACTGGTTGCAAATTATTCCTTTTATACGATGGAAAAGCTGTTGGATTTATATCGTATTTTATGCTTCTGGCGTTCACTTCTTAGGCCCTAACTATTCGATCTGGTGGAACAACGCCCTAGAGTGAAGACTAGGTTGCTCGGAATGTAGCAATGACCATCACTTTCACACTGGTTGCAATTATTCGTTTTATACGATGGCAAAGCTGTTGTATTGATATCGTATTTTATGCTCCTGGCGTTGACTTCTAAGGACCTAACTATTCGATCTGGTGGAGCAACGCCCTGGAGTGAAACCTGGGTTGCCCGGAACGTAGAAATGACCACTACTATCACACTGGTTGCAAATTATTCCTGCTATACGATTGAAAAACTGTTGTATTTTTATTGCATTTTATGCTTCTGGCGTTCACTTCTTAGGCCATAACTATTCGATCTGGTGGAACAACGACCTAGGGTGAAGCCTAGGTTGCCCGGAACGTAGAAATGACCATAGCTTTTACACTCGTAGCAATTATTCGTTTTATACAATGGAAAAACCGTTCTATTTATTTTGTATTTTATGCTTCGGGCGTTGACTTCTAAGGCCCTAACTATTCCATCTGGTGGAGCAACGCCCTAGAGTGCAGCCTAGGTTGCCCGGAACGTAGAAATGACCATAACTTTTACACTGGTAGCAATTATTCGTTTTATACGATGGAAAAACTGTTCTATTTATTTTGTATTTAATGCTTCGGGCGTTGACTTCTAAGGCCCTAACTGCTTGATCTGGTGGAGCAACGCCCTGGAGCGAAGAATAGGTTACCTGGAACGTCGAAATGACCATCACTTTCACACGGGTTGCAATTATTCCTGTTATATGATGGAAAGACTGTTGTATTTTTATTGTACTTTATACTTCAGGCGTTGACATCTGAGGCCGTAGCTATTCGAACTGGTGGAGGAACGCCGTAGAGTAAAGACTAGGTTGCCCGGAACGTAGAAATGACCATTACTTTCACACTGGTTGCAATTATCCCTTTTATACGATGGAACAGCTGTTGTATTTATGTCGTATTTTATGCTTCTGGCGTTGACTTCTAAGGACCTAACTATTCGATCTGGTGGAGCAACGCCCTAGAGTGAAGCCTAGGTTGCTCGGAATGTAGAAATGACCATAACCTTCACACTGTTTGCAATTATTCGTTTTATACGATGGAAAAGCTGATGCATCTTTATCGTATTTTATGCTTCTGGCTTTGACTTCTTAGGCCGTAACTATTCGATCTGGTGGAGCAACGCCCTGGAGTGAAACCTGGGTTGCCCGGAACGTAGAAATGACCACTACTATAACACTGGTTGCAAATTATTCCTGCTATGCGATGGAAAAACTGTTGGATTTTTATTGTACTTTATGCTTCTGGCGTTGACTTCTAAGGCCCTAACTATTCGATCTGGTGGCGCAACGCCCTAGAGTTTAGCCTCGGTTGCCCGGAACGTAGAAATGACCATCACTTTCACACTGGTTGCAATTATTCGTTTTATACGATGGAAAAACTTTTGTACATATATCGTATTTTATGCTTCTGGCGTTGACTTCTAAGGCCGTCGTTATTCGATGTGGTGGAGCAACGTCCAAGAGTGAAGCCTATGTTGCCCGGAACGAAGAAATAACCATTTCTTTCACACTGCTTGCAATTATTCGCATTATACGATGGTAGAACTGTTGTATTTATTTTGCATTTGATGCTTCTGGCGTTGGCTTCTCAGGACCTAACCATTGGATCTGGTGGACCAACGCCCTAGCGTGAAGCCTAGGTTGCCGGGCACGTAGAAATGACCATCACATTCACACTGGTTGCAATTATTCCTGTTATACGATGGAAAAACTGTTGTATCTGTATTTTATTTTCTGCTTCTGGCATCGACTTCTAAGGTCCTAGCTATTCGATCTGGTGGGGCAACGTCCAATAGTGAAGCCAATATTGCCCGGAACAAAGAAATCACCATACCTTTCACACTGGTTGCAATTATTCGTTTTATACGATGGAAAAACTGTTGTATTTTTATTGTATTTTATGCTTCGGGCGTTAACTTCTAAGGCCCTAACTATTCGATATGGTGGAGCCACGTCCTAGGGTGAAGCCTAGGTTGCCCTGTACGTAGAAATGACCATAACGTTCATACTGGTTGCAATTAGTCGTTTTATACAATGGAAAAACTGTTGTATTTATATTGTATTCTATGCTTCTGGCGTTGACTTCTTAGGCCCTATATATTCGATCTGGTGGACCAACGCCCTATAGTGAAGCCTAGGTTGACCGGAGGGAAGAAATGACCATTACCTTAACACTGTTTGCAATTATTCCTGTTATACGATGGAAAAACTGTTGGATTTTTATTGTACTTTATGCTTCTGGCGTTGACTTCTAAGGTCCTACCGATTCGATCTGGTCGAGCAACGCCCTAGAGTGAAGCCTAGGTTGCACGGCACGTAGAAATGACCATAAGTTTCACACTGGTTGCAATAATTCGTTTCATACAAAGGAAAAACTGTTCTATTTATTTTGTATTTTATGCTTCTGGCGTTGCCTTCTGAGGCCCTAACTATTCGATCTGGCGCAGCAACGCCCTAGAGTGAAGCCTAGGTCGCCCGGACCGTAGAAATGACCATAACTTTCATACTGGTTGCAATTATTCGTCTTATACGATAAAAAAACTGTTGTATTTATTTTGTAGTTGGTGCTTCTGGCGTTGATTTCTTACGCCCTAACCGTTGGATCTGGTGGGCCAACGCCCTAGAGTGAAGCCTAGGATGCCCGGAACGTAGAAATGACCATCACCTTCACACTGGTTGCAATTATTCCTGTTATACGATGGAAAAACTGTTGTATTTTTATTGTATTTTATGCTTCAGGCGTTGACTTCTTAGGAGCTAACTATTCGATCTGGTGGAGCAACGCCCGACAGTGAAGCCTAGGTTGCCCGGAACGTAGATATGACGATAACCTTCACACAGGTTGCAATTATTCGTTTTATACGGTGTAAAGGCTGTTGTACTTATTTTGTATTTTATTCTTCTGGTGTTGACTTCTTAGGCCCTAACTATTCGATCTGGTGGAACAACGCCGTAGAGTGAAGCCTAGGTTGCCCGGAACGTAGAAATGACCATAACTTTCACACTGGTTGCTATCATTCGTTTTATATGATGGAAAAACTGTTGTATTTATATTGTATTTTATGCTTCTGGCGTTCACTTCTTAGGCCCTAACTATTCGATCTGGTGGAACAACGGCCCAGGGTGAAGCCTAGGTTGCCCGGAACGTAGAAATGACCATAACTTTTACACTGGTAGCAATTATTCGTTTTATACGATGGAAAAACTGTTATATTTATATTGTATTTTAAGCTTCTGGCGTTGACTTCTGAGGCCGTAGCTATTCGATGTGGCGGAAGAGCGCCATACAGTGAAGCCTAGGCTGCCCGGAACGTCGAAATGACCATAAGTTTCATACTGGTGTCAATTATTCCTTTTATACGATGGAAAAGCTGTTGTATTTATATCGTATTTTATGCTTCTGGCGTTCACTTCTTAGGCCCTAACTATTCGACCTGGTGGAACAACGCCCTAGAGTGAAGACTAGGTTGCTGGGAATGTAGAAATGACCATCACTTTCACACTGGTTGCAATTATTCGTTTTATACGATGGAAAAACTGTTGCATCTTTATCGTATTTTATGCTTCTGGCGTTGACTTCGTTAGGCCGTAACTATCCGACCTGGTGGAGCAACGCCCTGGAGTGAAACCTAGGTTGCCCGGAACGTAAAAATGACCACTACTATCACACTAGTTGCAAATTATTCCTTTTATACGATGGAAAAGCTGTTGTATTAATATCGTATTTTATGCTTCTGGCGTTCACTTCTTAGGCCCTAACTATTCGATCTGGTGGAACAACGCCCTAGAGTGAAGACTAGGTTGCTCGGAATGTAGAAATGACCATAACCTTCACACTGATTGCAATTATTCGTTTTATACGATGGAAACACTGTTGCATCTTTATTGTATTTTATGCTTCTGGCGTTGACTTCTTAGGCCCTAACAATTCGATCTTGTGGAACAACGCCCTAGAGTGAAGCCTAGGTTGCCTGGAACGTAGAAATGACCATCACTTTCACACGGGTTGCAATTATTCCTGTTATAGGATGGAAAGACTGTTGTATTTTTATTGTATTTTACACTTCAGGCGTTGACTTCTGATGCCGTAGCTATTCGATGTTGTGGAAGAACGCCATAGAGTCAAGCCCAGGTAGCCCGGAACGTAGAAATGTCCATATCTTTCACACTGTTTGCAATTATTCATTTTATACGATGGCAAAGATGTTGTATTTATATCGTATTTTATGTTTCTGGCGTTGACTTCTCAGGACCTAACTATTCGATCTGGAGGAGCAACGCTCTAGAGTGAAGCCTAGGTTGCCTGGAACGTAGACATGACCATCACTTTCACACGGGTTGCAATTATTCCTGTTATAGGATGGAAAGACTGTTGTATTCTTATTGTATTTTATGCTTCTGGCGTTCACTTCTTAGGCCCTAACTATTCGATCGGGTGGAACAACGCCCTAGGGTGAAGCCTAGATTGCCCGGAAAGTAGAAATGACCATTACTTTCACACTGTTTGCAATTATTCCTTTTATACGGTGGAACAGCTGTTGTATTTATATCGTATTTTATGCTTCTGGCGTTGACTTCTAAGGACCTAACTATTTGATCTGGAGGAGCAACGCCCTAGAGTGAAGCCTAGGTTGCTCGGAATGTAGAAATGACCATAACTTTCACACTGATTGCAATTATTCGTTTTATACGATGGAACAGGTGTTGTATTTATATCGTATTTTATGCTTCTGGCGTTGACTTCTAAGGAAATAACTATTCGATCTGGTGGAGCACCGCCCTAGAGTGAAGCCTAGGTTGCACGGAACGTAGAAATGACCATAACTTTCACACTGGTTGCTATTATTCGTTTTATACGATGGAAAATCTGTTATATTTATATTGTATTTTATGCTTCTGGCGTTGACTTCTTAGGCCCTAACTATTCGATCTTGTGGAACAACGCCCTAGAGTGAAGCCTAGGTTGCCTGGAACGTAGAAATGACCATCACTTTCACACGGGTTGCAATTATTCCTGTTATAGGATGGAAAGACTGTTGTATTTTTATTGTATTTTATACTTCAGGCGTTGACTTCTGATGCCGTAGCTATTCGATGTTGTGGAAGAACGATATAGAGTCAAGCCTAGGTAGCCCGGAACGTAGAAATGACCATAACTTTCATACTGGTTGCAATTATTCGTTTTATACAATGGAAAAACTGTTCTATTTATTTAATATTTTATGCTGCTGGCGTTGACTTCTTACGCCCTAACTATTGGATCTGGTGGACTAACGCCGTAGAGTGAAGCCTAGGTTGGCAGGAACGTAGAAATATACATCGCTTTCACACTGGTTGCAATTATTCCTGTTATACGATGGAAAAACTGTTGTATTTATATTGTACTTTATGCTTCTGGCGTTGTCTTTTAAGGCCCTAACTATTCGATCTAGTTGAGGAACGCCCTAGGGTGAAGCCCAGATTGCCCGGCCTTAGAAGTCAACGCGCGAGACATAAAACACAAGATAAATACAACAGTTTTTCCATCGTATAACAGGAATAATTGCAACCAGTTTGAAAGTTATGTTCATTTCTACTTTCCGGGCAATCTAGGCTTCACCCTAGGGCGTTGTTCCACCCGATCGAATAGTTAGGGCCTAAGAAGTGAACGCCAGAAGCATAAAATACAATATAAGTATAACAGTTTTTCCATCGAATAAAACGAATAATAGCCACCAGTGTGAAGGTTATGGTCATTTCTATGTTCCGGGCAACCTAAGCTTCACTCTAGGGCGTTGCTCCACCAGATCGAACAGCTAGTGCCTTAGAAGTCAACGCCAGAAGCATAAAATACAATATAAATACAACAGTTTTTCCATCGTATAACACGAATAATTGCAACCAGTATGAAAGTCATGGTCATTTCTACGTTCCAGGAAACCAAGGCTTCACTCTAGGGCGTTGCTCCAACAGATCGGATAGGTAGGGCCTCAGAAGTCAACGCCAGAAGCATAAAATACAATATAAATACAACAGTTTTTCCATCCTATAAATCGAATAATTGCAACCACCATGAAAGTTATGGACATTTCTACTATCCGGGCAACCAAGGATTCACCCTAGGGCGTTGCTCCACCAGATCGAATAGTTAGGGCCTTAGAAGTCAACGCCAGAAGCATGAGGTACAATATAAATACAACAGCTTTTCCATCGTATAACAGGAACAATACCAACCAGTGTGAAAGCTATGGTCATTTCTACGTTCCGGGCAACCTAGGCGTCACTCTAAGGCGTTGCTCCACCAGACCGAATAGTTAGGGCCTAAGAAGTCAACGCCAGAAGCATAAAATACAATATAGATGCAACAGTTTTTCCATCGTATAACAGGAATAATTGCTACCAGTTTCAAAGTTATGGTCATTTCTACTTTCCGGCAACCTAGGCTTCACTCTAGGGCGTTGTTCCACCCGATCGAATAGTTAGGGCCTAAGAAGTGAACGCCAGAAGCATAAAATACAATATAAATACAACAGTTTTTCCATTGTATAAATCGAATAATTGCTACCAGTGTGATAGTTATGGTCATTTCTACTTTCCGGGCAACCTAGGCTACACCCTAGGGCGTTGTTCCACCCGACCGAATAGTTAGGGCCTAAGAAGTGAACGCCAGAAGCATAAAATACAATATAAATACAACAGTTTTTCCATCGTATGAAACGAATAATTGCAACCAGTGTGAAAGTTATGGTCATTTCTACGTTCCGGGCACCCTAGGCTTCCCTCTAGGGCGGTGCTCCACCATATCGAATACTTAGTGCCTCAGAAGTCAACGCCAGAAGCATAAAATACAATATAAATACAACAGTTTTTCCATCGTATAACAGGAATAATTGCAACCAGTTTGAAAGTTATTGTCATTTCTACTTTCCGGGCAACCTAGGCTTCACCCTAGGGCGTTGTTCCACCCGATCGAATAGTTAGGGCCTAAGAAGTCAGCGCCAGAATCATAAAATACAATATAAATACAACAGTTTTTCCATCGAATAAAACGAATAATTGCAACCAGTGTGAAAGTTATGGTCATTTCTACGTTCCGGGCAATGTAGGCTTCACTCTAGGGCGTTGCTCCAACAGATCGAATAGTTGGTGCCTTAGAAGTCAACGTCAGAAGCATAAAATACAATATAAATACAACAGCTTTTCCATCGTATAAAACGAATAATTGCAACCAGTATGAAAGTTATGGACATTTCTACTTTCCGTGCAACCTAGGCTTCACCCTAGGGCGTTGCTCCAACAGATTGAATAGTTAGGGCCTTAGAAGTCAACGCACGAAGCATAAAATGCAATAAAAATACAACAGTTTTTCCATCGTATAACAGGAATAATTGTAACCAGTTTGAAAGTGATGGTCATTTATACCTTCCGGGCAACCTAGGCTTCACTCTAGGGCGTTGCTCCACCAGATCGAATAGTTAGGGCCTAAGAAGTCAACACCAGGAGCATAAAATACAATATAAATACAACAGGTTCTCCATCCTATAATATGAATAATTGCAACCAGTGTGAAAGTGATGGTCATTTCTACGTTTCGGGCAACCTAGACTTCAGTCTAGGGCGTTGTCCCACCAGATCGAATAGTTAGGTCCTAAGAAGTCAGCGCCGGAAGCATAAAATACAATATAAGTATAACAGTTTTTCCATCGAATAAAACGAATAATAGCCACCAGTGTGAAGGTTATGGTCATTTCTATGTTCCGGGCAACCTAAGCTTCACTCTAGGGCGTTGCTCCACCAGATCGAACAGTTAGTGCCTTAGAAGTCAACGCCAGAAGCATAAAATACAATATAAATACAACAGTTTTTCCATCGTATAAAACGAATAATTGCAACCAGTATGAAAGTCATGGTCATTTCTACGTTCCAGGAAACCAAGGCTTCACTCTAGGGCGTTGCTCCAACAGATCGGATAGTTAGGGCCTCAGAAGTCAACGCCAGAAGCATAAAATTCAATATAAATACAACAGTTTTTCCATTGTATAACAGGAATAATTGCAACCAGTTTGAAAGTTATTGTCATTTCTACTTTCCGGGCAACCTAGGCTTCACCCTAGGGCGTTGTTCCACCCGATCGAATAGTTAGGGCCTAAGAAGTCAGCGCCAGAATCATAAAATACAATATAAATGCAACAGTTTTTCCATCGTATAAAACGAATAATTGCAACCAGTCTGAAAGTTATGGTCATTTCTACGTTCCGGGCAATGTAGGCTTCACTCTAGGGCGTTGCTCCAACAGATCGAATAGTTGGTGCCTTAGAAGTCAACGCCAGAAGCATAAAATACAATATAAATACAACAGGTTTTCCATCGTATAAAACGAATAATTGCAACCAGTATGAAAGTTATGGACATTTCTACTTTCCGTGCAACCTAGGCTTCACCCTAGGACGTTGCTCCAACAGATTGAATAACTAGGGCCTTAGAAGTCAACGCACGAAGCATAAAATGCAATAAAAATACAACAGTTTTTCCATCGTATAACAGGAATAATTGTAACCAGTTTGAAAGTGATGGTCATTTCTACGTTCCGGGCAACCTAGGCTTCACTCTAGGGCGTTGCTCCACCAGATCGAATAGTTAGGGCCTAAGATGTCAACACCAGGAGCATAAAATACAATATAAATACAACAGGTTCTCCATCCTATAAAATGAATAATTGCAACCAGTGTGAAAGTGATGGTCATTTCTACGTTTCGGGCAACCTAGACTTCACTCTATGGCGTTGTTCCACCAGATCGAATAGCTAGGGCCTAAGAAGTCAGCGCCGGAAGCATAAAATACAATATAAGTATAACAGTTTTTCCATCGAATAAAACGAATAATAGCCACCAGTGTGAAGGTTATGGTCATTTCTATGTTCCGGGCAACCTAAGCTTCACTCTAGGGCGTTGCTCCACCAGATCGAACAGTTAGTGCCTTAGAAGTCAACGCCAGAAGCATAAAATACAATATAAATACAACAGTTTTTCCATCGTATAAAACGAATAATTGCAACCAGTATGAAAGTCATGGTCATTTCTACGTTCCAGGAAACCAAGGCTTCACTCTAGGGCGTTGCTCCAACAGATCGGATAGTTAGGGCCTCAGAAGTCAACGCCAGAAGCATAAAATACAATATAAATACAACAGTTTTTCCATCGTATAACAGGAATAATTGCAACCAGTTTGAAAGTTATTGTCATTTCTACTTTCCGGGCAACCTAGGCTTCACCCTAGGGCGTTGTTCCACCCGATCGAGTAGTTAGGGCCTAAGAAGTCAGCGCCAGAATCATAAAATACAATATAAATGCAACAGTTTTTCCATCGTATAAAACGAATAATTGCAACCAGTCTGAAAGTTATGGTCATTTCTACGTTCCGGGCAACCTAGGCTTCACTCTAGGGCGTTGCTCCAACAGATCGAATAGTTGGTGCCTTAGAAGTCAACGCCCGAAGCATAAAATGCAATAAAAATACAACAGGTTTTCCAACCTATAATATCAATAATTGCAACCAGTGTGAAAGTGATGGTCATTTCTACGTTTCGGGCAACCTAGACTTCACTCTAGGGCGTTGTTCCACCAGATCGAATAGTTAGGGCCTAAGAAGTCAGCGCCGGAAGCATAAAATACAATATAAATATAACAGTTTTTCCATTGAATAAAACGAATAATAGCCACCAGTGTGAAGGTTATGGTCATTTCTATGTTCCGGGCAACCTAAGCTTAACTCTAGGGCGTTGCTCCACCCGATCGAACAGTTAGTGCCTTAGAAGTCAACGCCAGAAGCATAAAATAGAATATAAATACAACAGTTTTTCCATCGTATAAACCGGATAATTGCAACCAGTATGAAAGTCATGGTCATTTCTACGTTCCGGGAAACCAAGGCTTCACTCTAGGGCGTTGCTCCAACAGATCGGATAGTTAGGTCCTCAGAAGTCAACGCCAGAAGCATAAAATACAATATAAATACAACAGTTTTTCCATCCTATAAAACGAATAATTGCAACCACTATGAAAGTTATGGTCATTTCTACTATCCGGGCAACAAAGGCTTCATCCTAGGGCGTTGCTCCACCAGACCGAATAGTTAGGGCCTTAAAAGTCAACGCCAGAAGCATAAGGTACAATATAAATACAACAGCTTTTCCATCGTATAACAGGAACAATAGCAACCAGTGTGAAAGATATGGTCATTTCTACGTTCCGGGCAACCTAGGCTTCACCCTAGTGCGTTGTTCCACCAGATCGAATAGTTAAGGCCTAAGAAGTGAACGCCAGAAGCATAAAATACAATATAAATACAACAGTTTTTCCATCGTATAAAACGAATAATTGCAACCAGTATGAAAGTTATGGACATTTCTACTTTCCGGGCAACCAAGGCTTGACCCTAGGGCGTTGCTCCAACAGATTGAATAGTTAGGGCCTTAGAAGTCAACGCCCGAAGCATAAAATGCAATAAGAATACAACAGTGTTTCCATCGTATAACAGGAATAATTGTAACCAGTTTGAAAGTGAAGGTCATTTCTACGTTCCGGGCAACCTAGGCTTCACTCTAGGGCGTTGCTCCACCAGATCGAATAGTTAGAGCCTAAGAAGTCAACGCCAGAAGCATAAAATACAATATAAATACAACAGCTTTTCCATCGTATAAAACGAATAATTGCAACCAGTGTGAAAGTGATGGTCATTTCTACGTTCCGGGAAACCCAGGCTTCACTCTAAGGCGTTGCTCCACCAGACCGAATAGTTAGGGTCTAAGAAGTCAACGCCAGAAGTATAAAATACAATATAAATGCAACAGCTTTTCCATCGTATAAAATGAATAATTGCAAAGAGTGTGAAAGTAATTGTCATTTCTACGCTCCGGGCAACCTAGGTTTCACTCTAGGGCGTTGCTCCACCAGATCGAATGGTTAGTGCGTTAGAAGTCAACGTCAGAAGCATAAAATACAGTATAAATACAACAGTTTTTCCATCGTATAAAACGAATAATTGCAACCAGTACGAAAGTTATGGACATTTCTACTTTCCGGGCAACCTAGGCTTCACCCTAGGGCGATGCTCCACCAGATCGAATAGTTAGGGCCTTAGAAGTCAACGCGCGAAACATAAAACACAAAATAAATAGTACAGTTTTTCCATTGTATAAATCGAATAATTGCAACCAGTATGAAAGTTATGGACACTTCTACTTTCCGGGCAACCTAGGCTTCACTCTAGGGCGTTGCTCCACCAGATCGAACAGTTAGTGCCTTAGAAGTCAGCGCCGGAAGCATAAAATACAATATAAATATAACAGTTTTTCCATCGAATAAAACGAATAATAGCCACCAGTGTGAAGGTTATGGTCATTTCTATGTTCCGGGCAGCCT
This sequence comes from Calliopsis andreniformis, assembly GCF_051401765.1. Taxonomy (NCBI): domain Eukaryota; kingdom Metazoa; phylum Arthropoda; class Insecta; order Hymenoptera; family Andrenidae; genus Calliopsis; species Calliopsis andreniformis. Next base: position 4,757,324 of record NW_027480436.1, on the reverse strand, counting down.
AAGCTTCACTCTAGGGCGTTGCTCCACCAGATCGAACAGTTAGTGCCTTAGAAGTCAACGCCAGAAGCATAAAATACAATATAAATACAACAGTTTTTCCATCGTATCAAACGGATAATTGCAACCAGTATGAAAGTCATGGTCATTTCTACGTTCCGGGAAACCAAGGCTTCACTCTAGGGCGTTGCTCCAACAGATCGGATAGTTAGGGCCTCAGAAGTCAACGCCAGAAGCATAAAATACAATATAAATACAACAGTTTTTCCATCCTATAAAACGAATAATTGCAACCACTATGAAAGTTATGGTCATTTCTACTATCCGGGCAACCAAGGCTTCATCCTAGGGCGTTGCTCCACCAGACCGAATAGTTAGGGCCTTAGAAGTCAACGCCAGAAGCATAAGGTACAATATAAATACAACAGCTTTTCTATCGTATAACAGGAACAATAGCAACCAGTGTGAAAGGTATGGTCATTTCTACGTTCCGGGCAACCTAGGCTTCACCCTAGTGCGTTGTTCCACCAGATCGAATAGTTAAGGCCTAAGAAGTGAACGCCGGAAGCATAAAATACAATATAAATACAACAGTTTTCCATCGTATAAAACGAATAATTGCAACCATTATGAAAGTTATGGACATTTCTACTTTCCGGGCAACCAAGGCTTCACCGTAGGGCGTTGCTCCAACAGATTGAATAGTTAGGGCCTTAGAAGTCAACGCCCGAAGCATAAAATGCAATAAGAATGCAACAGTTTTTCCATCGTATAACAGGAATAATTGTAACCAGTTTGAAGGTCACTTCTACGTTTCGGGCAACCTAGACTTCACTCTATGGCGTTGTTCCACCAGATCGAACAGTTAGGGCCTAAGAAGTCAGCGCCGGAAGCATAAAATACAATATAAGTATAACAGTTTTTCCATCGAATAAAACGAATAATAGCCACCAGTGTGAAGGTTATGGTCATTTCTATGTTCCGGGCAACCTAAGCTTCACTCTAGGGCGTTGCTCCACCAGATCGAACAGTTAGTGCCTTAGAAGTCAACGCCAGAAGCATAAAATACAATATAAATACAACAGTTTTTCCATCGTATAAAACGAATAATTGCAACCAGTATGAAAGTCATGGTCATTTCTACGTTCCAGGAAACCAAGGCTTCATTCTAGGGCGTTGCTCCAACAGATCGGATAGTTAGGGCCTCAGAAGTCAACGCCAGAAGCATAAAATACAATATAAATAGAACAGTTTTTCCATCGTATAACAGGAATAATTGCAACCAGTTTGAAGGTTATTGTCATTTCTACTTTCCGGGCAACCTAGGCTTCACCCTAGGGCGTTGTTCCACCCGATCGAGTAGTTAGGGCCTAAGAAGTCAGCGCCAGAATCATAAAATACAATATAAATGCAACAGTTTTTCCATCGTATAAAACGAATAATTGCAACCAGTCTGAAAGTTATGGTCATTTCTACGTTCCGGGCAATGTGGGCTTCACTCTAGGGCGTTGCTCCACCAGACCGAATAGTTAGGGCCTAAGAAGTCAGCGCCAGAATCATAAAATACAATATAAATGCAACAGTTTTTCCATCGTATAAAACGAATAACTGCAACCAGTCTGAAAGTTATGGTCATTTCTACGTTCCGGGCAATGTAGGCTTCACTCTAGGGCGTTGCTCCAACAGATCGAATAGTTGGTGCCTTAGAAGTCAACGTCAGAAGCATAAAATACAATATAAATACAACAGGTTTTCCATCGTATAAAACGAATAATTGCAACCAGTGTGAAAGTTATGGGCATTTCTACGTTCCGGGCAACCTAGGCTTCACTCTAGGGCGTTGCTCCAAAAGATCGAATAGTTGGTGCCTTAGAAGGAAACGTCAGAAGCATAAAATACAATATAAATACAACAGTTTTTCCATCGTATAAAACGAATGCTTGCAACCAGTATGAAAGTTATGGACATTTCTACTTTCCGTGCAACCTAGGCTTCACCCTAGGGCGTTGCTCCAACAGATTGAATAGCTAGGGCCTTAGAAGTCAACGCCCGAAGCATAAAATGCAATAAAAATACAACAGTTTTTCCATCGTATAACAGGAATAATTGTAACCAGTTTGAAAGTGATGGTCATTTCTACGTTCCGGGCAACCTAGGCTTCACTCTAGGGCGTTGCTCCACCAGCTCGAATAGTTAGGGCCTAAGAAGTCAACACCAGGAGCATAAAATACAATATAAATACAACAGGTTTTCCATCCTATAATATCAATAATTGCAACCAGTGTGAAAGTGATGGTCATTTCTACGTTTCGGGCAACCTAGACTTCACTCTAGGGCGTTGTTCCACCAGACCGAATAGTTAGGGCCTAAGAAGTCAGCGCCGGAAGCATAAAATACAATATAAATATAACAGTTTTTCCATCGAATAAAACGAATAATAGCCACCAGTGTGAAGGTTATGGTCATTTCTATGTTCCGGGCAACCTACGCTTAACTCTAGGGCGTTGCTCCACCCGATCGAACAGTTAGTGCCTTAGAAGTCAACGCCAGAAGCATAAAATAGAATATAAATACAACAGTTTTTCCATCGTATAAAACGGATAATTGCAACCAGTATGAAAGTCATGGTCATTTCTACGTTCCGGGAAACCAAGGCTTCACTCTAGGGCGTTGCTCCAACAGATCGGATAGTTAGGGCCTCAGAAGTCAACGCCAGAAGCATAAAATACAATATAAATACAACAGTTTTTCCATCCTATAAAACGAATAATTGCAACCACTATGAAAGTTATGGTCATTTCTACTATCCGGACAACAAAGGCTTCATCCTAGGGTGTTGCTCCACCAGACCGAATAGTTAGGGCCTTAGAAGTCAACGCCAGAAGCATAAGGTACAATATAAATACAACAGCTTTTCCATCGTATAACAGGAACAATAGCAACCAGTGTGAAAGATATGGTCATTTCTACGTTCCGGGCAACCTAGGCTTCACCCTAGTGCGTTGTTCCACCAGATCGAATAGTTAAGGCCTAAGAAGTGAACGCCAGAAGCATAAAATACAATATAAATACAACAGCTTTTCCATCGTATAAAACTAATAATTGCAACCAGTGTGAAAGTTATGGTCATTTCTACGTTCCGGGCATCTTAGGCTTCACTCTAGGGCGTTGCTCCACCAGATCGAATAGTTAGTGCCTTAGAAGTCAACGCCCGAAACATAAAAAACAAAATTAATAGAACAGTTTTTCCATTGTATAAATCGAATAATTGCTACAACTGTGAAAGCTATGGCCATCTCTACGTTCCAGGAAACCTAGGCTTCACCCTAGGGCGATGTTCCACCAGATCGAATAGTTAGGGCCTAAGAAGTGAGCGCAAGAATCATAAAATACAATATAAATACAACAGCTTTTGCATCGTATAAAACGTATAATTGCAACGAGTATGATAGTTATGGTCATTTCTACTTTCCGGGCAACCTAGGCTTCACCCTAGGGCGTTGCTCCAACAGATTGGACAGTTAGGGCCTTGGAAGTCAACGCCCGAGCATAAAATGCAACAAAAATGCAACAGTTTTTCCATTATATAACAGGGATAGTTGCAACCAGTTTGAAAGTGATGGTCATTTCTACGTACCGGGCAACCTAGGCTTCACCCTAGTGCGTTGTTCCACCAGATCGAATAGTTAAGGCCTTAGAAGTGAACGCCAGAAGCATAAAATACAATATAAATGCAACAGCTTTTCCATCGTATAAAATGAATAATTGCAAAGAGTGTGAAAGTAATGGCCATTTCTACGTCCCGGGAAACCTAGGCTTCACCCTAGTGCGTTGTTCCACCAGATCGAATAGTTAAGGCCTAAGAAGTGAACGCCAGAAACATAAAATACAATATAAATACAACAGTTTTTCCATCGTATAACCCGGATAATTGCAACCAGTATGAAAGTTATGGTCATTTCTACATTCCGGGCACCCTAGGCTTCACTCTAGGGCGTTGCTCCACCATATCGAATACTTATTGCCTTAGAAGTCAACGCCAGAAGCATAAAATACAATATTAATACAACAGTTTTTCCATCGTATAACAGGAATAATTGCAACCACTTTGAAAGTTATTGTCATTTCTACTTTCCGGGCAACCTAGGCTTCACTCTAGGGCGTTGCTCCACCAGATCGAATAGTTAGGGCCTAAGAAGTCAACGCCAGAAGCATAAAATACAATATAAATACAACAGCTTTTCCATCGTATAAAACGAATAATTGCAACCAGTGTGAAAGTTATGGTCATTTCTACGTTCCGGGCACCTTAGGCTTCACTCTAGGGCGTTGCTCCACCAGATCGAATAGTTAGTGCCTTAGAATTCAACGCCGCAAGCATAAAATACAATATAAGTACAACAGTTTTTCCATCGTATAAAACGAATAATTGCAACCAGTATGAAAGTGATGGTCATTTCTACGTTCCGGGAAACCAAGGCTTCACTCTAAGGCGTTGCTCCACCAGACCGAATAGTTAGGGTCTAAGAAGTCAACGCCAGAAGCATAAAATACAATATAAATGCAACAGCTTTTCCATCGTATAAAATGAATAATTGCAAAGAGTGTGAAAGTAATGGTCATTTCTACGTTCCGGGCAACCTAGGTTTCACTCTAGGGCGTAGCTCCACCAGATCGAATAGTTAGGGCCTTAGAAGTCAACGCCAGAAGCATAAGGTACAATATAAATACAACAGCTTTTACATCGTATAACAGGAACAATAGCAACCAGTGTGAAAGTGATGGTCATTTCTACGTTCCGGGAAACCAAGGCTTCACTCTAAGGCGTTGATCCACCAGACCGAATAGTTAGGGTCTAAGAAGTCAACGCCAGAAGTATAAAATACAATATAAATGCAACAGCTTTTCCATCGTATAAAATGAATAATTGCAAAGAGTGTGAAAGTAATGGTCATTTCTACGCTCCGGGCAACCTAGCTTTCACTCTAGGGCGTTGCTCCACCAGATCGAATGGTTAGTGCGTTAGAAGTCAACGTCAGAAGCATAAAATACAGTATAAATACAACAGTTTTTCCATCGTATAAAACGAATAATTGCAACCAGTACGAAAGTTATGGACATTTCTACTTTCCGGGCAACCTAGGCTTCACCCTAGGGCGATGCTCCACCAGATCGAATAGTTAGGGCCTTAGAAGTCAACGCGCGAAACATAAAACACAAAATAAATAGTACAGTTTTTCCATTGTATAAATCGAATAATTGCAACCAGTATGAAAGTTATGGACATTTCTACTTTCCGGGCAACCTAGGCTTCACTCTAGGGCGTTGCTCCACCAGATCGAACAGTTAGTGCCTTAGAAGTCAGCGCCGGAAGCATAAAATACAATATAAATATAACAGTTTTTCCATCGAATAAAACGAATAATAGCCACCAGTGTGAAGGTTATGGTCATTTCTATGTTCCGGGCAGCCTAAGCTTCACTCTAGGGCGTTGCTCCACCAGATCGAACAGATAGTGCCTTAGAAGTCAACGCCAGAAGCATAAAATACAATATAAATACAACAGTTTTTCCATCGTATAAAACGAATAATTGCAACCAGTATGAAAGTCATGGTCATTTCTACGTTCCAGGATACCAAGGCTTCATTCTAGGGCGTTGCTCCAACAGATCGGATAGTTAGGGCCTCAGAAGTCAACGCCAGAAGCATAAAATACAATATAAATAAAACAGTTTTTCCATCGTATAACAGGAATAATTGCAACCAGTTTGAAAGTTATTGTCATTTCTACCTTCCGGGCAACCTAGGCTTCATCCTAGGGCGTTGTTCCACCCGATCGAGTAGTTAGGGCCTAAGAAGTCAGCGCCAGAATCATAAAATACAATATAAATGCAACAGTTTTTCCATCGTATAAAACGAATAATTGCATCCAGTCTGAAAGTTATGGTCATTTCTACGTTCCGGGCAATGTAGGCTTCACTCTAGGGCGTTGCTCCAACAGATTGAATAGTTAGGGCCTTAGAAGTCAACGCCCGAAGCATAAAATGCAATAAGAATACAACAGTGTTTCCATCGTATAACAGGAATAATTGTAACCAGTTTGAAAGTGAAGGTCATTTCTACGTTCCGGGCAACCTAGGCTTCACTCTAGGGCGTTGCTCCACCAGATCGAATAGTTAGAGCCTAAGAAGTCAACGCCAGAAGCATAAAATACAATATAAATACAACAGCTTTTCCATCGTATAAAACGAATAATTGCAACCAGTGTGAAAGTGATGGTCATTTCTACGTTCCGGGAAACCCAGGCTTCACTCTAAGGCGTTGCTCCACCAGACCGAATAGTTAGGGTCTAAGAAGTCAACGCCAGAAGCATAAGGTACAATATAAATACAACAGCTTTTCTATCGTATAACAGGAACAATAGCAACCAGTGTGAAAGGTATGGTCATTTCTACGTTCCGGGCAACCTAGGCTTCACCCTAGTGCGTTGTTCCACCAGATCGAATAGTTAAGGCCTAAGAAGTGAACGCCGGAAGCATAAAATACAATATAAATACAACAGTTTTCCATCGTATAAAACGAATAATTGCAACCATTATGAAAGTTATGGACATTTCTACTTTCCGGGCAACCAAGGCTTCACCGTAGGGCGTTGCTCCAACAGATTGAATAGTTAGGGCCTTAGAAGTCAACGCCCGAAGCATAAAATGCAATAAGAATACAACAGTTTTTCCATCGTATAACAGGAGTAATTGTAACCAGTTTGAAGGTCACTTCTACGTTTCGGGCAACCTAGACTTCACTCTATGGCGTTGTTCCACCAGATCGAACAGTTAGGGCCTAAGAAGTCAGCGCCGGAAGCATAAAATACAATATAAGTATAACAGTTTTTCCATCGAATAAAACGAATAATAGCCACCAGTGTGAAGGTTATGGTCATTCCTATGTTCCGGGCAACCTAAGCTTCACTCTAGGGCGTTGCTCCACCAGATCGAACAGTTAGTGCCTTAGAAGTCAACGCCAGAAGCATAAAATACAATATAAGTACAACAGTTTTTCCATCGTATAAAACGAATAATTGCAACCAGTATGAAAGTCATGGTCATTTCTACGTTCCAGGAAACCAAGGCTTCATTCTAGGGCGTTGCTCCAACAGATCGGATAGTTAGGGCCTCAGAAGTCAACGCCAGAAGCATAAAATACAATATAAATAAAACAGTTTTTCCATCGTATAACAGGAATAATTGCAACCAGTTTGAAAGTTATTGTCATTTCTACTTTCCGGGCAACCTAGGCTTCACCCTAGGGCGTTGTTCCACCCGATCGAGTAGTTAGGGCCTGAGAAGTCAGCGCCAGAATCATAAAATACAATATAAATGCAACAGTTTTTCCATCGTATAAAACGAATAATTGCAACCAGTCTGAAAGTTATGGTCATTTCTACGTTCCGGGCAATGTGGGCTTCACTCTAGGGCGTTGCTCCACCAGACCGAATAGTTAGGGCCTAAGAAGTCAGCGCCAGAATCATAAAATACAATATAAATGCAACAGTTTTTCCATCGTATAAAACGAATAATTGCAACCAGTCTGAAAGTTATGGTCATTTCTACGTTCCGGGCAATGTAGGCTTCACTCTAGGGCGTTGCTCCAACAGATCGAATAGTTGGTGCCTTAGAAGTCAACGTCAGAAGCATAAAATACAATATAAATACAACAGGTTTTCCATCGTATAAAACGAATAATTGCAACCAGTGTGAAGGTTATGGGCATTTCTACGTTCCGGGCAACCTAGGCTTCACTCTAGGGCGTTGCTCCAAAAGATCGAATAGTTGGTGCCTTAGAAGGAAACGTCAGAAGCATAAAATACAATATAAATACAACAGTTTTTCCATCGTATAAAACGAATGCTTGCAACCAGTATGAAAGTTATGGACATTTCTACTTTCCGTGCAACCTAGGCTTCACCCTAGGGCGTTGCTCCAACAGATTGAATAGCTAGGGCCTTAGAAGTCAACGCCCGAAGCATAAAATGCAATAAAAATACAACAGTTTTTCCATCGTATAACAGGAATAATTGTAACCAGTTTGAAAGTGATGGTCATTTCTACGTTCCGGGCAACCTAGGCTTCACTCTAGGGCGTTGCTCCACCAGATCGAATAGTTAGGGCCTAAGAAGTCAACACCAGGAGCATAAAATACAATATAAATACAACAGGTTTTCCATCCTATAATATCAATAATTGCAACCAGTGTGAAAGTGATGGTCATTTCTACGTTTCGGGCAACCTAGACTTCACTCTAGGGCGTTGTTCCACCAGATCGAATAGTTAGGGCCTAAGAAGTCAGCGCCGGAAGCATAAAATACAATATAAATATAACAGTTTTTCCATCGAATAAAACGAATAATAGCCACCAGTGTGAAGGTTATGGTCATTTCTATGTTCCGGGCAACCTACGCTTAACTCTAGGGCGTTGCTCCACCCGATCGAACAGTTAGTGCCTTAGAAGTCAACGCCAGAAGCATAAAATAGAATATAAATACAACAGTTTTTCCATCGTATAAAACGGATAATTGCAACCAGTATGAAAGTCATGGTCATTTCTACGTTCCGGGAAACCAAGGCTTCACTCTAGGGCGTTGCTCCAACAGATCGGATAGTTAGGGCCTCAGAAGTCAACGCCAGAAGCATAAAATACAATATAAATACAACAGTTTTTCCATCCTATAAAACGAATAATTGCAACCACTATGAAAGTTATGGTCATTTCTACTATCCGGACAACAAAGGCTTCATCCTAGGGTGTTGCTCCACCAGACCGAATAGTTAGGGCCTTAGAAGTCAACGCCAGAAGCATAATGTACAATATAAATACAACAGCTTTTCCATCGTATAACAGGAACAATAGCAACCAGTGTGAAAGATATGGTCATTTCTACGTTCCGGGCAACCTAGGCTTCACCCTAGTGCGTTGTTCCACCAGATCGAATAGTTAAGGCCTAAGAAGTGAACGCCAGAAGCATAAAATACAATATAAATACAACAGTTTTTCCATCGTATAAAACTAATAATTGCAACCAGTGTGAAAGTTATGGTCATTTCTACGTTCCGGGCATCTTAGGCTTCACTCTAGATCCTTGCTCCACCAGATCGAATAGTTAGTGCCTTAGAAGTCAACGCCCGAAACATAAAAAACAAAATTAATAGAACAGTTTTTCCATTGTATAAATCGAATAATTGCTACAACTGTGAAAGCTATGGCCATCTCTACGTTCCAGGAAACCTAGGCTTCACCCTAGGGCGATGTTCCACCAGATCGAATAGTTAGGGCCTAAGAAGTGAGCGCAAGAATCATAAAATACAATATAAATACAACAGCTTTTGCATCGTATAAAACGTATAATTGCAACGAGTATGATAGTTATGGTCATTTCTACTTTCCGGGCAACCTAGGCTTCACCCTAGGGCGTTGCTCCAACAGATTGGACAGTTAGGGCCTTGGAAGTCAACGCCCGAGCATAAAATGCAACAAAAATGCAACAGTTTTTCCATTATATAACAGGGATAGTTGCAACCAGTTTGAAGGTGATGGTCATTTCTACGTACCGGGCAACCTAGGCTTCACCCTAGTGCGTTGTTCCACCAGATCGAATAGTTAAGGCCTTAGAAGTGAACGCCAGAAGCATAAAATACAATATAAATGCAACAGCTTTTCCATCGTATAAAATGAATAATTGCAAAGAGTGTGAAAGTAATGGCCATTTCTACGTCCCGGGAAACCTAGGCTTCACCCTAGTGCGTTGTTCCACCAGATCGAATAGTTAAGGCCTAAGAAGTGAACGCCAGAAACATAAAATACAATATAAATACAACAGTTTTTCCATCGTATAACCCGGATAATTGCAACCAGTATGAAAGTTATGGTCATTTCTACATTCCGGGCACCCTAGGCTTCACTCTAGGGCGTTGCTCCACCATATCGAATACTTATTGCCTTAGAAGTCAACGCCAGAAGCATAAAATACAATATTAATACAACAGTTTTTCCATCGTATAACAGGAATAATTGCAACCACTTTGAAAGTTATTGTCATTTCTACTTTCCGGGCAACCTAGGCTTCACTCTAGGGCGTTGCTCCACCAGATCGAATAGTTAGGGCCTAAGAAGTCAACGCCAGAAGCATAAAATACAATATAAATGCAACAGCTTTTCCATCGTATAAAATGAATAATTGCAAAGAGTGTGAAAGTAATGGTCATTTCTACGTTCCGGGCAACCTAGGTTTCACTCTAGGGCGTTGCTCCACCAGATCGAATAGTTAGAGCCTAAGAAGTCAACGCCAGAAGCATAAAATACAATATAAATACAACAGCTTTTCCATCGTATAAAACGAATAATTGCAACCAGTGTGAAAGTGATGGTCATTTCTACGTTCCGGGAAACCCAGGCTTCACTCTAAGGCGTTGCTCCACCAGACCGAATAGTTAGGGTCTAAGAAGTCAACGCCAGAAGTATAAAATACAATATAAATGCAACAGCTTTTCCATCGTATAAAATGAATAATTGCAAAGAGTGTGAAAGTAATGGTCATTTCTACGCTCCGGGCAACCTAGGTTTCACTCTAGGGCGTTGCTCCACCAGATCGAATGGTTAGTGCGTTAGAAGTCAACGTCAGAAACATAAAATACAGTATAAATACAACAGTTTTTCCATCGTATAAAACGAATAATTGCAACCAGTACGAAAGTTATGGACATTTCTACTTTCCGGGCAACCTAGGCTTCACCCTAGGGCGATGCTCCATCAGATCGAATAGTTAGGGCCTTAGAAGTCAACGCGCGAAACATAAAACACAAAATAAATAGTACAGTTTTTCCATTGTATAAATCGAATAATTGCAACCAGTATGAAAGTTATGGACATTTCTACTTTCCGGGCAACCTAGGCTTCACTCTAGGGCGTTGCTCCACCAGATCGAACAGTTAGTGCCTTAGAAGTCAGCGCCGGAAGCATAAAATACAATATAAATATAACAGTTTTTCCATCGAATAAAACGAATAATAGCCACCAGTGTGAAGGTTATGGTCATTTCTATGTTCCGGGCAGCCTAAGCTTCACTCTAGGGCGTTGCTCCACCAGATCGAACAGTTAGTGCCTTAGAAGTCAACGCCAGAAGCATAAAATACAATATAAATACAACAGTTTTTCCATCGTATCAAACGGATAATTGCAACCAGTATGAAAGTCATGGTCATTTCTACGTTCCGGGAAACCAAGGCTTCACTCTAGGGCGTTGCTCCAACAGATCGGATAGTTAGGGCCTCAGAAGTCAACGCCAGAAGCATAAAATACAATATAAATACAACAGTTTTTCCATCCTATAAAACGAATAATTGCAACCACTATGAAAGTTATGGTCATTTCTACTATCCGGGCAACCAAGGCTTCATCCTAGGGCGCTGCTCCACCAGACCGAATAGTTAGGGCCTTAGAAGTCAACGCCAGAAGCATAAGGTACAATATAAATACAACAGCTTTTCTATCGTATAACAGGAACAATAGCAACCAGTGTGAAAGGTATGGTCATTTCTACGTTCCGGGCAACCTAGGCTTCACCCTAGTGCGTTGTTCCACCAGATCGAATAGTTAAGGCCTAAGAAGTGAACGCCGGAAGCATAAAATACAATATAAATACAACAGTTTTCCATCGTATAAAACGAATAATTGCAACCATTATGAAAGTTATGGACATTTCTACTTTCCGGGCAACCAAGGCTTCACCGTAGGGCGTTGCTCCAACAGATTGAATAGTTAGGGCCTTAGAAGTCAACGCCCGAAGCATAAAATGCAATAAGAATACAACAGTTTTTCCATCGTATAACAGGAATAATTGTAACCAGTTTGAAGGTCACTTCTACGTTTCGGGCAACCTAGACTTCACTCTATGGCGTTGTTCCACCAGATCGAACAGTTAGGGCCTAAGAAGTCAGCGCCGGAAGCATAAAATACAATATAAGTATAACAGTTTTTCCATCGAATAAAACGAATAATAGCCACCAGTGTGAAGGTTATGGTCATTCCTATGTTCCGGGCAACCTAAGCTTCACTCTAGGGCGTTGCTCCACCAGATCGAACAGTTAGTGCCTTAGAAGTCAACGCCAGAAGCATAAAATACAATATAAGTACAACAGTTTTTCCATCGTATAAAACGAATAATTGCAACCAGTATGAAAGTCATGGTCATTTCTACGTTCCAGGAAACCAAGGCTTCATTCTAGGGCGTTGCTCCAACAGATCGGATAGTTAGGGCCTCAGAAGTCAACGCCAGAAGCATAAAATACAATATAAATAAAACAGTTTTTCCATCGTATAACAGGAATAATTGCAACCAGTTTGAAAGTTATTGTCATTTCTACTTTCCGGGCAACCTAGGCTTCACCCTAGGGCGTTGTTCCACCCGATCGAGTAGTTAGGGCCTAAGAAGTCAGCGCCAGAATCATAAAATACAATATAAATGCAACAGTTTTTCCATCGTATAAAACGAATAATTGCAACCAGTCTGAAAGTTATGGTCATTTCTACGTTCCGGGCAATGTGGGCTTCACTCTAGGGCGTTGCTCCACCAGACCGAATAGTTAGGGCCTAAGAAGTCAGCGCCAGAATCATAAAATACAATATAAATGCAACAGTTTTTCCATCGTATAAAACGAATAATTGCAACCAGTCTGAAAGTTATGGTCATTTCTACGTTCCGGGCAATGTAGGCTTCACTCTAGGGCGTTGCTCCAACAGATCGAATAGTTGGTGCCTTAGAAGTCAACGTCAGAAGCATAAAATACAATATAAATACAACAGGTTTTCCATCGTATAAAACGAATAATTGCAACCAGTGTGAAAGTTATGGGCATTTCTACGTTCCGGGCAACCTAGGCTTCACTCTAGGGCGTTGCTCCAAAAGATCGAATAGTTGGTGCCTTAGAAGGAAACGTCAGAAGCATAAAATACAATATAAATACAACAGTTTTTCCATCGTATAAAACGAATGCTTGCAACCAGTATGAAAGTTATGGACATTTCTACTTTCCGTGCAACCTAGGCTTCACCCTAGGGCGTTGCTCCAACAGATTGAATAGCTAGGGCCTTAGAAGTCAACGCCCGAAGCATAAAATGCAATAAAAATACAACAGTTTTTCCATCGTATAACAGGAATAATTGTAACCAGTTTGAAAGTGATGGTCATTTCTACGTTCCGGGCAACCTAGGCTTCACTCTAGGGCGTTGCTCCACCAGATCGAATAGTTAGGGCCTAAGAAGTCAACACCAGGAGCATAAAATACAATATAAATACAACAGGTTTTCCATCCTATAATATCAATAATTGCAACCAGTGTGAAAGTGATGGTCATTTCTACGTTTCGGGCAACCTAGACTTCACTCTAGGGCGTTGTTCCACCAGATCGAATAGTTAGGGCCTAAGAAGTCAGCGCCGGAAGCATAAAATACAATATAAATATAACAGTTTTTCCATCGAATAAAACGAATAATAGCCACCAGTGTGAAGGTTATGGTCATTTCTATGTTCCGGGCAACCTACGCTTAACTCTAGGGCGTTGCTCCACCCGATCGAACAGTTAGTGCCTTAGAAGTCAACGCCAGAAGCATAAAATAGAATATAAATACAACAGTTTTTCCATCGTATAAAACGGATAATTGCAACCAGTATGAAAGTCATGGTCATTTCTACGTTCCGGGAAACCAAGGCTTCACTCTAGGGCGTTGCTCCAACAGATCGGATAGTTAGGGCCTCAGAAGTCAACGCCAGAAGCATAAAATACAATATAAATACAACAGTTTTTCCATCCTATAAAACGAATAATTGCAACCACTATGAAAGTTATGGTCATTTCTACTATCCGGACAACAAAGGCTTCATCCTAGGGTGTTGCTCCACCAGACCGAATAGTTAGGGCCTTAGAAGTCAACGCCAGAAGCATAAGGTACAATATAAATACAACAGCTTTTCCATCGTATAACAGGAACAATAGCAACCAGTGTGAAAGATATGGTCATTTCTACGTTCCGGGCAACCTAGGCTTCACCCTAGTGCGTTGTTCCACCAGATCGAATAGTTAAGGCCTAAGAAGTGAACGCCAGAAGCATAAAATACAATATAAATACAACAGTTTTTCCATCGTATAAAACTAATAATTGCAACCAGTGTGAAAGTTATGGTCATTTCTACGTTCCGGGCATCTTAGGCTTCACTCTAGATCCTTGCTCCACCAGATCGAATAGTTAGTGCCTTAGAAGTCAACGCCCGAAACATAAAAAACAAAATTAATAGAACAGTTTTTCCATTGTATAAATCGAATAATTGCTACAACTGTGAAAGCTATGGCCATCTCTACGTTCCAGGAAACCTAGGCTTCACCCTAGGGCGATGTTCCACCAGATCGAATAGTTAGGGCCTAAGAAGTGAGCGCAAGAATCATAAAATACAATATAAATACAACAGCTTTTGCATCGTATAAAACGTATAATTGCAACGAGTATGATAGTTATGGTCATTTCTACTTTCCGGGCAACCTAGGCTTCACCCTAGGGCGTTGCTCCAACAGATTGGACAGTTAGGGCCTTGGAAGTCAACGCCCGAGCATAAAATGCAACAAAAATGCAACAGTTTTTCCATTATATAACAGGGATAGTTGCAACCAGTTTGAAAGTGATGGTCATTTCTACGTACCGGGCAACCTAGGCTTCACCCTAGTGCGTTGTTCCACCAGATCGAATAGTTAAGGCCTTAGAAGTGAACGCCAGAAGCATAAAATACAATATAAATGCAACAGCTTTTCCATCGTATAAAATGAATAATTGCAAAGAGTGTGAAAGTAATGGCCATTTCTACGTCCCGGGAACCCTAGGCTTCACCCTAGTGCGTTGTTCCACCAGATCGAATAGTTAAGGCCTAAGAAGTGAACGCCAGAAACATAAAATACAATATAAATACAACAGTTTTTCCATCGTATAACCCGGATAATTGCAACCAGTATGAAAGTTATGGTCATTTCTACATTCCGGGCACCCTAGGCTTCACTCTAGGGCGTTGCTCCACCATATCGAATACTTATTGCCTTAGAAGTCAACGCCAGAAGCATAAAATACAATATTAATACAACAGTTTTTCCATCGTATAACAGGAATAATTGCAACCACTTTGAAAGTCATTGTCATTTCTACTTTCCGGGCAACCTAGGCTTCACTCTAGGGCGTTGCTCCACCAGATCGAATAGTTAGGGCCTAAGAAGTCAACGCCAGAAGCATAAAATACAATATAAATGCAACAGCTTTTCCATCGTATAAAATGAATAATTGCAAAGAGTGTGAAAGTAATGGTCATTTCTACGTTCCGGGCAACCTAGGTTTCACTCTAGGGCGTAGCTCCACCAGATCGAATAGTTAGGGCCTTAGAAGTCAACGCCAGAAGCATAAGGTACAATATAAATACAACAGCTTTTACATCGTATAACAGGAACAATAGCAACCAGTGTGAAAGTGATGGTCATTTCTACGTTCCGGGAAACCAAGGCTTCACTCTAAGGCGTTGCTCCACCAGACCGAATAGTTAGGGTCTAAGAAGTCAACGCCAGAAGTATAAAATACAATATAAATGCAACAGCTTTTCCATCGTATAAAATGAATAATTGCAAAGAGTGTGAAAGTAATGGTCATTTCTACGTTCCGGGCAACCTAGGTTTCACTCTAGGGCGTTGCTCCACCAGATGGAATGGTTAGTGCGTTAGAAGTCAACGTCAGAAGCATAAAATACAGTATAAATACAACAGCTTTTCCATCGTATAAAACGAATAATTGCAACCAGTACGAAAGTTATGGACATTTCTACTTTCCGGGCAACCTAGGCTTCACCCTAGGGCGATGCTCCACCAGATCGAATAGTTAGGGCCTTAGAAGTCAACGCGCGAAACATAAAACACAAAATAAATAGTACAGTTTTTCCATTGTATAAATCGAATAATTGCAACCAGTATGAAAGTTATGGACATTTCTACTTTCCGGGCAACCTAGGCTTCACTCTAGGGCGTTGCTCCACCAGATCGAACAGTTAGTGCCTTAGAAGTCAGCGCCGGAAGCATAAAATACAATATAAATATAACAGTTTTTCCATCGAATAAAACGAATAATAGCCACCAGTGTGAAGGTTATGGTCATTTCCATGTTCCGGGCAGCCTAAGCTTCACTCTAGGGCGTTGCTCCACCAGATCGAACAGTTAGTGCCTTAGAAGTCAACGCCAGAAGCATAAAATACAATATAAATACAACAGTTTTTCCATCGTATCAAACGGATAATTGCAACCAGTATGAAAGTCATGGTCATTTCTACGTTCCGGGAAACCAAGGCTTCACTCTAGGGCGTTGCTCCAACAGATCGGATAGTTAGGGCCTCAGAAGTCAACGCCAGAAGCATAAAATACAATATAAATACAACAGTTTTTCCATCCTATAAAACGAATAATTGCAACCACTATGAAAGTTATGGTCATTTCTACTATCCGGGCAACCAAGGCTTCATCCTAGGGCGTTGCTCCACCAGACCGAATAGTTAGGGCCTTAGAAGTCAACGCCAGAAGCATAAGGTACAATATAAATACAACAGCTTTTCTATCGTATAACAGGAACAATAGCAACCAGTGTGAAAGGTATGGTCATTTCTACGTTCCGGGCAACCTAGGCTTCACCCTAGTGCGTTGTTCCACCAGATCGAATAGTTAAGGCCTAAGAAGTGAACGCCGGAAGCATAAAATACAATATAAATACAACAGTTTTCCATCGTATAAAACGAATAATTGCAACCATTATGAAAGTTATGGACATTTCTACTTTCCGGGCAACCAAGGCTTCACCGTAGGGCGTTGCTCCAACAGATTGAATAGTTAGGGCCTTAGAAGTCAACGCCCGAAGCATAAAATGCAATAAGAATACAACAGCTTTTCCATCGTATAACAGGAATAATTGTAACCAGTTTGAAGGTCACTTCTACGTTTCGGGCAACCTAGACTTCACTCTATGGCGTTGTTCCACCAGATCGAATAGTTAGGGCCTAAGAAGTCAGCGCCGGAAGCATAAAATACAATATAAGTATAACAGTTTTTCCATCGAATAAAACGAATAATAGCCACCAGTGTGAAGGTTATGGTCATTTCTATGTTCCGGGCAACCTAAGCTTCACTCTAGGGCGTTGCTCCACCAGATCGAACAGTTAGTGCCTTAGAAGTCAACGCCAGAAGCATAAAATACAATATAAATACAACAGTTTTTCCATCGTATAAAACGAATAATTGCAACCAGTATGAAAGTCATGGTCATTTCTACGTTCCAGGAAACCAAGGCTTCATTCTAGGGCGTTGCTCCAACAGATCGGATAGTTAGGGCCTCAGAAGTCAACGCCAGAAGCATAAAATACAATATAAATAAAACAGTTTTTCCATCGTATAACAGGAATAATTGCAACCAGTTTGAAAGTTATTGTCATTTCTACCTTCCGGGCAACCTAGGCTTCACCCTAGGGCGTTGTTCCACCCGATCGAGTAGTTAGGGCCTAAGAAGTCAGCGCCAGAATCATAAAATACAATATAAATGCAACAGTTTTTCCATCGTATAAAACGAATAATTGCATCCAGTCTGAAAGTTATGGTCATTTCTACGTTCCGGGCAATGTAGGCTTCACTCTAGGGCGTTGCTCCAACAGATCGAATAGTTGGTGCCTTAGAAGTCAACGTCAGAAGCATAAAATACAATATAAATACAACAGGTTTTCCATCGTATAAAACGAATAATTGCAACCAGTGTGAAAGTTATGGGCATTTCTACGTTCCGGGCAACCTAGGCTTCACTCTAGGGCGTTGCTCCAACAGATCGAATAGTTGGTGCCTTAGAAGGAAACGTCAGAAGCATAAAATACAATATAAATACAACAGTTTTTCCATCGTATAAAACGAATGCTTGCAACCAGTATGAAAGTTATGGACATTTCTACTTTCCGTGCAACCTAGGCTTCACCCTAGGGCGTTGCTCCAACAGATTGAATAGCTAGGGCCTTAGAAGTCAACGCCCGAAGCATAAAATGCAATAAAAATACAACAGTTTTTCCATCGTATAACAGGAATAATTGTAACCAGTTTGAAAGTGATGGTCATTTCTACGTTCCGGGCAACCTAGGCTTCACTCTAGGGCGTTGCTCCACCAGATCGAATAGTTAGGGCCTAAGAAGTCAACACCAGGAGCATAAAATACAATATAAATACAACAGGTTTTCCATCCTATAATATCAATAATTGCAACCAGTGTGAAAGTGATGGTCATTTCTACGTTTCGGGCAACCTAGACTTCACTCTAGGGCGTTGTTCCACCAGATCGAATAGTTAGGGCCTAAGAAGTCAGCGCCGGAAGCATAAAATACAATATAAATATAACAGTTTTTCCATCGAATAAAACGAATAATAGCCACCAGTGTGAAGGTCATGGTCATTTCTATGTTCCGGGCAACCTAAGCTTAACTCTAGGGCGTTGCTCCACCCGATCGAACAGTTAGTGCCTTAGAAGTCAACGCCAGAAGCATAAAATAGAATATAAATACAACAGTTTTTCCATCGTATAAAACGGATAATTGCAACCAGTATGAAAGTCATGGTCATTTCTACGTTCCGGGAAACCAAGGCTTCACTCCAGGGCGTTGCTCCAACAGATCGGATAGTTAGGGCCTCAGAAGTCAACGCCAGAAGCATAAAATACAATATAAATACAACAGTTTTTCCATCCTATAAAACGAATAATTGCAACCACTATGAAAGTTATGGTCATTTCTACTATCCGGACAACAAAGGCTTCATCCTAGGGCGTTGCTCCACCAGACCGAATAGTTAGGGCCTTAGAAGTCAACGCCAGAAGCATAAGGTACAATATAAATACAACAGCTTTTCCATCGTATAACAGGAACAATAGCAACCAGTGTGAAAGATATGGTCATTTCTACGTTCCGGGCAACCTAGGCTTCACCCTAGTGCGTTGTTCCACCAGATCGAATAGTTAAGGCCTAAGAAGTGAACGCCAGAAGCATAAAATACAATATAAATACAACAGTTTTTCCATCGTATAAAACGAATAATTGCAACCAGTATGAAAGTTATGGATATTTCTACTTTCCGGGCAACCAAGGCTTGACACTAGGGCGTTGCTCCAACAGATTGAATAGTTAGGGCCTTAGAAGTCAACGCCCGAAGCATAAAATGCAATAAGAATACAACAGTGTTTCCATCGTATAACAGGAATAATTGTAACCAGTTTGAAAGTGAAGGTCATTTCTACGTTCCGGGCAACCTAGGCTTCACTCTAGGGCGTTGCTCCACCAGATCGAATAGTTAGGGCCTAAGAAGTCAACGCCAGAAGCATAAAATACAATATAAATACAACAGCTTTTCCATCGTATAAAACGAATAATTGCAACCAGTGTGAAAGTTATGGTCATTTCTACGTTCCGGGCAACCTAAGCTTCACTCTAGGGCGTTGCTCCACCAGATCGAACAGTTAGTGCCTTAGAAGTCAACGCCAGAAGCATAAAATACAATATAAATACAACAGTTTTTCCATCGTATAAAACGAATAATTGCAACCAGTATGAAAGTCATGGTCATTTCTACGTTCCAGGAAACCAAGGCTTCATTCTAGGGCGTTGCTCCAACAGATCGGATAGTTAGGGCCTCAGAAGTCAACGCCAGAAGCATAAAATACAATATAAATAAAACAGTTTTTCCATCGTATAACAGGAATAATTGCAACCAGTTTGAAAGTTATTGTCATTTCTACCTTCCGGGCAACCTAGGCTTCACCCTAGGGCGTTGTTCCACCCGATCGAGTAGTTAGGGCCTAAGAAGTCAGCGCCAGAATCATAAAATACAATATAAATGCAACAGTTTTTCCATAGTATAAAACGAATAATTGCATCCAGTCTGAAAGTTATGGTCATTTCTACGTTCCGGGCAATGTAGGCTTCACTCTAGGGCGTTGCTCCAACAGATCGAATAGTTGGTGCCTTAGAAGTCAACGTCAGAAGCATAAAATACAATATAAATACAACAGGTTTTCCATCGTATAAAACGAATAATTGCAACCAGTGTGAAAGTTATGGGCATTTCTACGTTCCGGGCAACCTAGGCTTCACTCTAGGGCGTTGCTCCAACAGATCGAATAGTTGGTGCCTTAGAAGGAAACGTCAGAAGCATAAAATACAATATAAATACAACAGTTTTTCCATCGTATAAAACGAATGCTTGCAACCAGTATGAAAGTTATGGACATTTCTACTTTCCGTGCAACCTAGGCTTCACCCTAGGGCGTTGCTCCAACAGATTGAATAGCTAGGGCCTTAGAAGTCAACGCCCGAAGCATAAAATGCAATAAAAATACAACAGTTTTTCCATCGTATAACAGGAATAATTGTAACCAGTTTGAAAGTGATGGTCATTTCTACGTTCCGGGCAACCTAGGCTTCACTCTAGGGCGTTGCTCCACCAGATCGAATAGTTAGGGCCTAAGAAGTCAACACCAGGAGCATAAAATACAATATAAATACGACAGCTTTTCCATCCTATAATATCAATAATTGCAACCAGTGTGAAAGTGATGGTCATTTCTACGTTTCGGGCAACCTAGACTTCACTCTAGGGCGTTGTTCCACCAGATCGAATAGTTAGGGCCTAAGAAGTCAGCGCCGGAAGCATAAAATACAATATAAATATAACAGTTTTTCCATCGAATAAAACGAATAATAGCCACCAGTGTGAAGTTCATGGTCATTTCTATGTTCCGGGCAACCTAAGCTTAACTCTAGGGCGTTGCTCCACCCGATCGAACAGTTAGTGCCTTAGAAGTCAACGCCAGAAGCATAAAATAGAATATAAATACAACAGTTTTTCCATCGTATAAAACGGATAATTGCAACCAGTATGAAAGTCATGGTCATTTCTACGTTCCGGGAAACCAAGGCTTCACTCCAGGGCGTTGCTCCAACAGATCGGATAGTTAGGGCCTCAGAAGTCAACGCCAGAAGCATAAAATACAATATAAATACAACAGTTTTTCCATCCTATAAAACGAATAATTGCAACCACTATGAAAGTTATGGTCATTTCTACTATCCGGACAACAAAGGCTTCATCCTAGGGCGTTGCTCCACCAGACCGAATAGTTAGGGCCTTAGAAGTCAACGCCAGAAGCATAAGGTACAATATAAATACAACAGCTTTTCCATCGTATAACAGGAACAATAGCAACCAGTGTGAAAGATATGGTCATTTCTACGTTCCGGGCAACCTAGGCTTCACCCTAGTGCGTTGTTCCACCAGATCGAATAGTTAAGGCCTAAGAAGTGAACGCCAGAAGCATAAAATACAATATAAATACAACAGTTTTTCCATCGTATAAAACGAATAATTGCAACCAGTATGAAAGTTATGGATATTTCTACTTTCCGGGCAACCAAGGCTTGACACTAGGGCGTTGCTCCAACAGATTGAATAGTTAGGGCCTTAGAAGTCAACGCCCGAAGCATAAAATGCAATAAGAATACAACAGTGTTTCCATCGTATAACAGGAATAATTGTAACCAGTTTGAAAGTGAAGGTCATTTCTACGTTCCGGGCAACCTAGGCTTCACTCTAGGGCGTTGCTCCACCAGATCGGATAGTTAGGGCCTAAGAAGTCAACGCCAGAAGCATAAAATACAATATAAATACAACAGCTTTTCCATCGTATAAAACGAATAATTGCAACCAGTGTGAAAGTTATGGTCATTTCTACGTTCCGGGCAACCTAAGCTTCACTCTAGGGCGTTGCTCCACCAGATCGAACAGTTAGTGCCTTAGAAGTCAACGCCAGAAGCATAAAATACAATATAAATACAACAGTTTTTCCATCGTATAAAACGAATAATTGCAACCAGTATGAAAGTCATGGTCATTTCTACGTTCCAGGAAACCAAGGCTTCATTCTAGGGCGTTGCTCCAACAGATCGGATAGTTAGGGCCTCAGAAGTCAACGCCAGAAGCATAAAATACAATATAAATAAAACAGTTTTTCCATCGTATAACAGGAATAATTGCAACCAGTTTGAAAGTTATTGTCATTTCTACCTTCCGGGCAACCTAGGCTTCACCCTAGGGCGTTGTTCCACCCGATCGAGTAGTTAGGGCCTAAGAAGTCAGCGCCAGAATCATAAAATACAATATAAATGCAACAGTTTTTCCATCGTATAAAACGAATAATTGCATCCAGTCTGAAAGTTATGGTCATTTCTACGTTCCGGGCAATGTAGGCTTCACTCTAGGGCGTTGCTCCAACAGATCGAATAGTTGGTGCCTTAGAAGTCAACGTCAGAAGCATAAAATACAATATAAATACAACAGGTTTTCCATCGTATAAAACGAATAATTGCAACCAGTGTGAAAGTTATGGGCATTTCTACGTTCCGGGCAACCTAGGCTTCACTCTAGGGAGTTGCTCCAACAGATCGAATAGTTGGTGCCTTAGAAGGAAACGTCAGAAGCATAAAATACAATATAAATACAACAGTTTTTCCATCGTATAAAACGAATGCTTGCAACCAGTATGAAAGTTATGGACATTTCTACTTTCCGTGCAACCTAGGCTTCACCCTAGGGCGTTGCTCCAACAGATTGAATAGCTAGGGCCTTAGAAGTCAACGCCCGAAGCATAAAATGCAATAAAAATACAACAGTTTTTCCATCGTATAACAGGAATAATTGTAACCAGTTTGAAGGTGATGGTCATTTCTACGTTCCGGGCAACCTAGGCTTCACTCTAGGGCGTTGCTCCACCAGATCGAATAGTTAGGGCCTAAGAAGTCAACACCAGGAGCATAAAATACAATATAAATACAACAGGCTTTCTATCCTATAATATCAATAATTGCAACCAGTGTGAAAGTGATGGTCATTTCTACGTTTCGGGCAACCTAGACTTCACTCTAGGGCGTTGTTCCACCAGATCGAATAGTTAGGGCCTAAGAAGTCAGCGCCGGAAGCATAAAATACAATATAAATATAACAGTTTTTCCATCGAATAAAACGAATAATAGCCACCAGTGTGAAGGTCATGGTCATTTCTATGTTCCGGGCAACCTAAGCTTAACTCTAGGGCGTTGCTCCACCTGATCGAACAGTTAGTGCCTTAGAAGTCAACGCCAGAAGCATAAAATAGAATATAAATACAACAGTTTTTCCATCGTATAAAACGGATAATTGCAACCAGTATGAAAGTCATGGTCATTTCTACGTTCCGGGAAACCAAGGCTTCACTCCAGGGCGTTGCTCCAACAGATCGGATAGTTAGGGCCTCAGAAGTCAACGCCAGAAGCATAAAATACAATATAAATACAACAGTTTTTCCATCCTATAAAACGAATAATTGCAACCACTATGAAAGTTATGGTCATTTCTACTATCCGGACAACAAAGGCTTCATCCTAGGGCGTTGCTCCACCAGACCGAATAGTTAGGGCCTTAGAAGTCAACGCCAGAAGCATAAGGTACAATATAAATACAACAGCTTTTCCATCGTATAACAGGAACAATAGCAACCAGTGTGAAAGATATGGTCATTTCTACGTTCCGGGCAACCTAGGCTTCACCCTAGTGCGTTGTTCCACCAGATCGAATAGTTAAGGCCTAAGAAGTGAACGCCAGAAGCATAAAATACAATATAAATACAACAGTTTTTCCATCGTATAAAACGAATAATTGCAACCAGTATGAAAGTTATGGATATTTCTACTTTCCGGGCAACCAAGGCTTGACACTAGGGCGTTGCTCCAACAGATTGAATAGTTAGGGCCTTAGAAGTCAACGCCCGAAGCATAAAATGCAATAAGAATACAACAGTGTTTCCATCGTATAACAGGAATAATTGTAACCAGTTTGAAAGTGAAGGTCATTTCTACGTTCCGGGCAACCTAGGCTTCACTCTAGGGCGTTGCTCCACCAGATCGAATAGTTAGGGCCTAAGAAGTCAACGCCAGAAGCATAAAATACAATATAAATACAACAGCTTTTCCATCGTATAAAACGAATAATTGCAACCAGTGTGAAAGTTATGGTCATTTCTACGTTCCGGGCACCTTAGGCTTCACTCTAGGGCGTTGCTCCACCAGATCGAATAGTTAGGGTCTAAGAAGTCAACGCCAGAAGCATAAAATACAATATAAATGCAACAGCTTTTCCATCGTATAACAGGAACAATAGCAACCAGTGTGAAAGTGATGGTCATTTCTACGTTCCGGGAAACCAAGGCTTCACTCTAAGGTGTTGCTCCACCAGACCGAATAGTTAGGGTCTAAGAAGTCAACGCCAGAAGTATAAAATACAATATAAATGCAACAGCTTTTCCATCGTATAAAATGAATAATTGCAAAGAGTGTGAAAGTAATGGTCATTTCTACGTTCCGGGAAACCAAGGCTTCACTCTAGGGCGTTGCTCCAACAGATCGGATAGTTAGGGCCTCAGAAGTCAACGCCAGAAGCATAAAATACAATATAAATACAACAGTTTTTCCATCCTATAAAACGAATAATTGCAACCACTATGAAAGTTATGGTCATTTCTACTATCCGGGCAACCAAGGCTTCATCCTAGGGCGTTGCTCCACCAGACCGAATAGTTAGGGCCTTAGAAGTCAACGCCAGAAGCATAAGGTACAATATAAATACAACAGCTTTTCCATCGTATAACAGGAACAATAGCAACCAGTGTGAAAGATATGGTCATTTCTACGTTCCGGGCAACCTAGGCTTCACCCTAGTGCGTTGTTCCACCAGATCGAATAGTTAAGGCCTAAGAAGTGAACGCCGGAAGCATAAAATACAATATAAATACAACAGTTTTCCATCGTATAAAACGAATAATTGCAACCATTATGAAAGTTATGGACATTTCTACTTTCCGGGCAACCAAGGCTTCACCGCAGGGCGTTGCTCCAACAGATTGAATAGTTAGGGCCTTGGAAGTCAACGCCCGAAGCATAAAATGCAATAAGAATACAACAGTTTTTCCATCGTATAACAGGAATAATTGTAACCAGTTTGAAAGTGAAGGTCATTTCTACGTTCCGGGCAACCTAGGCTTCACTCTAGGGCGTTGCTCCACCAGATCGAATAGTTAGGGCCTAAGAAGTCAACGCCAGAAGCATAAAATACAATATAAATACAACAGCTTTTCCATCGTATAAAACGAATAATTGCAACCAGTGTGAAAGTTATGGTCATTTCTACGTTCCGGGCATCTAAGGCTTCACTCTAGATCGTTGCTCCACCAGATCGAATAGTTAGTGCCTTAGAAGTCAACGCCCGAAACATAAAAAACAAAATTAATAGAACAGTTTTTCCATTGTATAAATCGAATAATTGCTACAACTGTGAAAGTTATGGCCATCTCTACGTTCCAGGAGACCTAGGCTTCACCCTAGGGCGATGTTCCACCAGATCGAATAGTTAGGGCCTAAGAAGTGAGCGCAAGAATCATAAAATACAATACAAATACAACAGCTTTTGCATCGTATAAAACGTATAATTGCAACGAGTATGATAGTTATGGTCATTTCTACTTTCCGGGCAACCTAGGCTTCACCCTAGGGCGTTGCTCCAACAGATTGGACAGTTAGGGCCTTGGAAGTCAACGCCCGAGCATAAAATGCAACAAAAATGCAACAGTTTTTCCATTATATAACAGGGATAGTTGCAACCAGTTTGAAAGTGATGGTCATTTCTACGTACCGGGCAACCTAGGCTTCACCCTAGTGCGTTGTTCCACCAGATCGAATAGTTAAGGCCTTAGAAGTGAACGCCAGAAGCATAAAATACAATATAAATGCAACAGCTTTTCCATCGTATAAAATGAATAATTGCAAAGAGTGTGAAAGTAATGGCCATTTCTACGTCCCGGGAAACCTAGGCTTCACCCTAGTGCGTTGTTCCACCAGATCGAATAGTTAAGGCCTAAGAAGTGAACGCCAGAAACATAAAATACAATATAAATACAACAGTTTTTCCATCGTATAACCCGGATAATTGCAACCAGTATGAAAGTTATGGTCATTTCTACATTCCGGGCACCCTAGGCTTCACTCTAGGGCGTTGCTCCACCATATCGAATACTTATTGCCTTAGAAGTCAACGCCAGAAGCATAAAATACAATATTAATACAACAGTTTTTCCATCGTATAACAGGAATAATTGCAACCACTTTGAAAGTTATTGTCATTTCTACGTTCCGGGCAACCTAGGCTTCACCCTAGTGCGTTGTTCCACCAGATCGAATAGTTAGGGCCTAAGAAGTCAACGCCAGAAGCATAAAATACAATATAAATACAACAGCTTTTCCATCGTATAAAACGAATAATTGCAACCAGTGTGAAAGTTATGGTCATTTCTACGTTCCTCGCACCTTAGGCGTCACTCTAGGGCGTTGCTCCACCAGATCGAATAGTTAGTGCCTTAGAATTCAACGCCGCAAGCATAAAATACAATATAAGTACAACAGTTTTTCCATCGTATAAAACGAATAATTGCAACCAGTATGAAAGTGATGGTCATTTCTACGTTCCGGGAAACCAAGGCTTCACTCTAAGGCGTTGCTCCACCAGATCGAATAGTTAGGGTCTAAGAAGTCAACGCCAGAAGCATAAAATACAATATAAATGCAACAGCTTTTCCATCGTATAACAGGAACAATAGCAACCAGTGTGAAAGTGATGGTCATTTCTACGTTCCGGGAAACCAAGGCTTCACTCTAAGGCGTTGCTCCACCAGACCGAATAGTTAGGGTCTAAGAAGTCAACGCCAGAAGTATAAAATACAATATAAATGCAACAGCTTTTCCATCGTATAAAATGAATAATTGCAAAGAGTGTGAAAGTAATGGTCATTTCTACGTTCCGGGAAACCAAGGCTTCACTCTAGGGCGTTGCTCCAACAGATCGGATAGTTAGGGCCTCAGAAGTCAACGCCAGAAGCATAAAATACAATATAAATACAACAGTTTTTCCATCCTATAAAACGAATAATTGCAACCACTATGAAAGTTATGGTCATTTCTACTATCCGGGCAACCAAGGCTTCATCCTAGGGCGTTGCTCCACCAGACCGAATAGTTAGGGCCTTAGAAGTCAACGCCAGAAGTATAAGGTACAATATAAATACAACAGCTTTTCCATCGTATAACAGGAACAATAGCAACCAGTGTGAAAGATATGGTCATTTCTACGTTCCGGGCAACCTAGGCTTCACCCTAGTGCGTTGTTCCACCAGATCGAATAGTTAAGGCCTAAGAAGTGAACGCCGGAAGCATAAAATACAATATAAATACAACAGTTTTCCATCGTATAAAACGAATAATTGCAACCATTATGAAAGTTATGGACATTTCTACTTTCCGGGCAACCAAGGCTTCACCGCAGGGCGTTGCTCCAACAGATTGAATAGTTAGGGCCTTGGAAGTCAACGCCCGAAGCATAAAATGCAATAAGAATACAACAGTTTTTCCATCGTATAACAGGAATAATTGTAACCAGTTTGAAAGTGAAGGTCATTTCTACGTTCCGGGCAACCTAGGCTTCACTCTAGGGCGTTGCTCCACCAGATCGAATAGTTAGGGCCTAAGAAGTCAACGCCAGAAGCATAAAATACAATATAAATACAACAGCTTTTCCATCGTATAAAACGAATAATTGCAACCAGTGTGAAAGTTATGGTCATTTCTACGTTCCGGGCATCTTAGGCTTCACTCTAGATCGTTGCTCCACCAGATCGAATAGTTAGTGCCTTAGAAGTCAACGCCCGAAACATAAAAAACAAAATTAATAGAACAGTTTTTCCATTGTATAAATCGAATAATTGCTACAACTGTGAAAGTTATGGCCATCTCTACGTTCCAGGAAACCTAGGCTTCACCCTAGGGCGATGTTCCACCAGATCGAATAGTTAGGGCCTAAGAAGTGAGCGCAAGAATCATAAAATACAATATAAATACAACAGCTTTTGCATCGTATAAAACGTATAATTGCAACGAGTATGATAGTTATGGTCATTTCTACTTTCCGGGCAACCTAGGCTTCACCCTAGGGCGTTGCTCCAACAGATTGGACAGTTAGGGCCTTGGAAGTCAACGCCCGAGCATAAAATGCAACAAAAATGCAACAGTTTTTCCATTATATAACAGGGATAGTTGCAACCAGTTTGAAAGTGATGGTCATTTCTACGTACCGGGCAACCTAGGCTTCACCCTAGTGCGTTGTTCCACCAGATCGAATAGTTAAGGCCTTAGAAGTGAACGCCAGAAGCATAAAATACAATATAAATACAACAGTTTTCCATCGTATAAAACGAATAATTGCAACCATTATGAAAGTTATGGACATTTCTACTTTCCGGGCAACCAAGGCTTCACCGCAGGGCGTTGCTCCAACAGATTGAATAGTTAGGGCCTTGGAAGTCAACGCCCGAAGCATAAAATGCAATAAGAATACAACAGTTTTTCCATCGTATAACAGGAATAATTGTAACCAGTTTGAAAGTGAAGGTCATTTCTACGTTCCGGGCAACCTAGGCTTCACTCTAGGGCGTTGCTCCACCAGATCGAATAGTTAGGGCCTAAGAAGTCAACGCCAGAAGCATAAAATACAATATAAATACAACAGCTTTTCCATCGTATAAAACGAATAATTGCAACCAGTGTGAAAGTTATGGTCATTTCTACGTTCCGGGCATCTAAGGCTTCACTCTAGATCGTTGCTCCACCAGATCGAATAGTTAGTGCCTTAGAAGTCAACGCCCGAAACATAAAAAACAAAATTAATAGAACAGTTTTTCCATTGTATAAATCGAATAATTGCTACAACTGTGAAAGTTATGGCCATCTCTACGTTCCAGGAGACCTAGGCTTCACCCTAGGGCGATGTTCCACCAGATCGAATAGTTAGGGCCTAAGAAGTGAGCGCAAGAATCATAAAATACAATACAAATACAACAGCTTTTGCATCGTATAAAACGTATAATTGCAACGAGTATGATAGTTATGGTCATTTCTACTTTCCGGGCAACCTAGGCTTCACCCTAGGGCGTTGCTCCAACAGATTGGACAGTTAGGGCCTTGGAAGTCAACGCCCGAGCATAAAATGCAACAAAAATGCAACAGTTTTTCCATTATATAACAGGGATAGTTGCAACCAGTTTGAAAGTGATGGTCATTTCTACGTACCGGGCAACCTAGGCTTCACCCTAGTGCGTTGTTCCACCAGATCGAATAGTTAAGGCCTTAGAAGTGAACGCCAGAAGCATAAAATACAATATAAATGCAACAGCTTTTCCATCGTATAAAATGAATAATTGCAAAGAGTGTGAAAGTAATGGCCATTTCTACGTCCCGGGAAACCTAGGCTTCACCCTAGTGCGTTGTTCCACCAGATCGAATAGTTAAGGCCTAAGAAGTGAACGCCAGAAACATAAAATACAATATAAATACAACAGTTTTTCCATCGTATAACCCGGATAATTGCAACCAGTATGAAAGTTATGGTCATTTCTACATTCCGGGCACCCTAGGCTTCACTCTAGGGCGTTGCTCCACCATATCGAATACTTATTGCCTTAGAAGTCAACGCCAGAAGCATAAAATACAATATTAATACAACAGTTTTTCCATCGTATAACAGGAATAATTGCAACCACTTTGAAAGTTATTGTCATTTCTACGTTCCGGGCAACCTAGGCTTCACCCTAGTGCGTTGTTCCACCAGATCGAATAGTTAGGGCCTAAGAAGTCAACGCCAGAAGCATAAAATACAATATAAATACAACAGCTTTTCCATCGTATAAAACGAATAATTGCAACCAGTGTGAAAGTTATGGTCATTTCTACGTTCCTCGCACCTTAGGCGTCACTCTAGGGCGTTGCTCCACCAGATCGAATAGTTAGTGCCTTAGAATTCAACGCCGCAAGCATAAAATACAATATAAGTACAACAGTTTTTCCATCGTATAAAACGAATAATTGCAACCAGTATGAAAGTGATGGTCATTTCTACGTTCCGGGAAACCAAGGCTTCACTCTAAGGCGTTGCTCCACCAGATCGAATAGTTAGGGTCTAAGAAGTCAACGCCAGAAGCATAAAATACAATATAAATGCAACAGCTTTTCCATCGTATAACAGGAACAATAGCAACCAGTGTGAAAGTGATGGTCATTTCTACGTTCCGGGAAACCAAGGCTTCACTCTAAGGCGTTGCTCCACCAGACCGAATAGTTAGGGTCTAAGAAGTCAACGCCAGAAGTATAAAATACAATATAAATGCAACAGCTTTTCCATCGTATAAAATGAATAATTGCAAAGAGTGTGAAAGTAATGGTCATTTCTACGTTCCGGGAAACCAAGGCTTCACTCTAGGGCGTTGCTCCAACAGATCGGATAGTTAGGGCCTCAGAAGTCAACGCCAGAAGCATAAAATACAATATAAATACAACAGTTTTTCCATCCTATAAAACGAATAATTGCAACCACTATGAAAGTTATGGTCATTTCTACTATCCGGGCAACCAAGGCTTCATCCTAGGGCGTTGCTCCACCAGACCGAATAGTTAGGGCCTTAGAAGTCAACGCCAGAAGTATAAGGTACAATATAAATACAACAGCTTTTCCATCGTATAACAGGAACAATAGCAACCAGTGTGAAAGATATGGTCATTTCTACGTTCCGGGCAACCTAGGCTTCACCCTAGTGCGTTGTTCCACCAGATCGAATAGTTAAGGCCTAAGAAGTGAACGCCGGAA
This sequence comes from Calliopsis andreniformis, assembly GCF_051401765.1. Lineage (NCBI taxonomy): Eukaryota > Metazoa > Arthropoda > Insecta > Hymenoptera > Andrenidae > Calliopsis > Calliopsis andreniformis. The sequence continues at coordinate 4,726,419 of NW_027480436.1, read as the reverse complement.
GCATAAAATACAATATAAATACAACAGTTTTCCATCGTATAAAACGAATAATTGCAACCATTATGAAAGTTATGGACATTTCTACTTTCCGGGCAACCAAGGCTTCACCGCAGGGCGTTGCTCCAACAGATTGAATAGTTAGGGCCTTGGAAGTCAACGCCCGAAGCATAAAATGCAATAAGAATACAACAGTTTTTCCATCGTATAACAGGAATAATTGTAACCAGTTTGAAAGTGAAGGTCATTTCTACGTTCCGGGCAACCTAGGCTTCACTCTAGGGCGTTGCTCCACCAGATCGAATAGTTAGGGCCTAAGAAGTCAACGCCAGAAGCATAAAATACAATATAAATACAACAGCTTTTCCATCGTATAAAACGAATAATTGCAACCAGTGTGAAAGTTATGGTCATTTCTACGTTCCGGGCATCTTAGGCTTCACTCTAGATCGTTGCTCCACCAGATCGAATAGTTAGTGCCTTAGAAGTCAACGCCCGAAACATAAAAAACAAAATTAATAGAACAGTTTTTCCATTGTATAAATCGAATAATTGCTACAACTGTGAAAGTTATGGCCATCTCTACGTTCCAGGAAACCTAGGCTTCACCCTAGGGCGATGTTCCACCAGATCGAATAGTTAGGGCCTAAGAAGTGAGCGCAAGAATCATAAAATACAATATAAATACAACAGCTTTTGCATCGTATAAAACGTATAATTGCAACGAGTATGATAGTTATGGTCATTTCTACTTTCCGGGCAACCTAGGCTTCACCCTAGGGCGTTGCTCCAACAGATTGGACAGTTAGGGCCTTGGAAGTCAACGCCCGAGCATAAAATGCAACAAAAATGCAACAGTTTTTCCATTATATAACAGGGATAGTTGCAACCAGTTTGAAAGTGATGGTCATTTCTACGTACCGGGCAACCTAGGCTTCACCCTAGTGCGTTGTTCCACCAGATCGAATAGTTAAGGCCTTAGAAGTGAACGCCAGAAGCATAAAATACAATATAAATGCAACAGCTTTTCCATCGTATAAAATGAATAATTGCAAAGAGTGTGAAAGTAATGGCCATTTCTACGTCGCGGGAAACCTAGGCTTCACCCTAGTGCGTTGTTCCACCAGATCGAATAGTTAAGGCCTAAGAAGTGAACGCCAGAAACATAAAATACAATATAAATACAACAGTTTTTCCATCGTATAACCCGGATAATTGCAACCAGTATGAAAGTTATGGTCATTTCTACATTCCGGGCACCCTAGGCTTCACTCTAGGGCGTTGCTCCACCATATCGAATACTTATTGCCTTAGAAGTCAACGCCAGAAGCATAAAATACAATATTAATACAACAGTTTTTCCATCGTATAACAGGAATAATTGCAACCACTTTGAAAGTTATTGTCATTTCTACGTTCCGGGCAACCTAGGCTTCACCCTAGTGCGTTGTTCCACCAGATCGAATAGTTAGGGCCTAAGAAGTCAACGCCAGAAGCATAAAATACAATATAAATACAACAGCTTTTCCATCGTATAAAACGAATAATTGCAACCAGTGTGAAAGTTATGGTCATTTCTACGTTCCTCGCACCTTAGGCTTCACTCTAGGGCGTTGCTCCACCAGATCGAATAGTTAGTGCCTTAGAATTCAACGCCGCAAGCATAAAATACAATATAAGTACAACAGTTTTTCCATCGTATAAAACGAATAATTGCAACCAGTATGAAAGTGATGGTCATTTCTACGTTCCGGGAAACCAAGGCTTCACTCTAAGGCGTTGCTCCACCAGACCGAATAGTTAGGTTCTAAGAAGTCAACGCCAGAAGCATAAAATACAATATAAATGCAACAGCTTTTCCATCGTATAAAATGAATAATTGCAAAGAGTGTGAAAGTAATGGTCATTTCTACGTTCCGGGCAACCTAGGTTTCACTCTAGGGCGTAGCTCCACCAGATCGAATAGTTAGGGCCTTAGAAGTCAACGCCAGAAGCATAAGGTACAATATAAATACAACAGCTTTTACATCGTATAACAGGAACAATAGCAACCAGTGTGAAAGATATGGTCATTTCTACGATCCGATCAACCTAGGCGTCACTCTAAGGCGTTGCTCCACCAGATCGAATAGTTAGGGCCCAAGAAGTCAACGCCAGAAGCATAAAACACAATATAAATGCAACAGCTTTTCCATCGTCTAAAATGAATAATTGCAAAGAGTGTGAAAGTAATGGTCATTTCTACGTTCCGGGCAACCTAGGTTTCACTCTAGGGCGTTGCTCCACCAGATCGAATAGTTAGTGCGTTAGAAGTCTACGTCAGAAGCATAAAGTACAGTATAAATACAACAGCTTTTCCATCGTATAAAACGAATAATTGCAACCAGTATGAAAGTTATGGACATTTCTACTTTCCGGGCAGCCTACGCTTCACCCTAGGGCGATGCTCCACCAGATCGAATAGTTAGGGCCTTAGAAGTCAACGCGCGAAAAATAAAACACAAAATAAATAGAACAGTTTTTCCATTGTATAAATCGAATAATTGCTACCAGTGTGAAAGTTATGGTCATTTCTACGTTCCGGGCAACCTAGGCTACACCCTAGTGCGTTGTTCCACCAGATCGAATAGTTAAGGCCTTAGAAGTGAACGCCAGAAGCATAAAATACAATATAAATACAACAGTTTTTCCATCGTATAAAACGAATAATTGCAACCAGTGTGACAGTTATGGTCATTTCTACGTTCCGGGCAACATAGGCTTCACTCTAGGGCGTTGCTCCAACAGATCGAATAGTTGGTGTCATACAGGTCAACGTCAGAAGCATAAAATACAATATAAATACAACAGTTTTTCCATCGTATAAAACGAATAATTGCAACCAGTATGAAAGTAATGGACATTTCTACTTTCCGGGCAACCTAGGCTTCACCCTAGGGCGTTGCTCTACCAGATCGAATAGTTAGTGCGATAGAAGTCAACGTCAGAAGCATAAAATACAGTATAAATACAACAGTTTCTCCATCGTATAAAACGAATAATTGCAACCAGTATGAAAGTTATGGACATTTCTACTTTCCGGGCAACCTAGGCTTCACCCTAGGGCGTTGCTCCAACAGATTGAATAGTTAGGGCCCTAGAAGTCAACGCCCGAAGCATAAAATGCAATAAAAATACAACAGTTTTTCCATCGTATAACAGGAATAATTGTAACCAGTTTGAAAGTGATGGTCATTTCTGCGTTCCGGGCAACCTAGGCTTCACTCTAGGGCGTTGCTCCACCGGATCGAATAGTTAGGGCCTAAGAAGTCAACGCCAGAAGCACAAAATACAATATAAATGCAACAGATTTTCCATCGTATAAAATGAATAATTGCAAAGTGTGTGAAAGTAATGGTCATTTCTACGTTCCGGGCAACCTAGGTTTCACTCTAGGGCGTTGCTCTACCAGATCGAATAGTTAGTGCGATAGAAGTCAACGTCAGAAGCATAAAATACAGTATAAATACAACAGTTTCTCCATCGTATAAAACGAATAATTGCAACCAGTATGAAAGTTATGGACATTTCTACTTTCCGGGCAACCTAGGCTTCACCCTAGGGCGTTGCTCCAACAGATTGAATAGTTAGGGCCCTAGAAGTCAACGCCCGAAGCATAAAATGCAATAAAAATACAACAGTTTTTCCATCGTATAACAGGAATAATTTTAACCAGTTTGAAAGTGATGGTCATTTCTACGTTCCGGGCAACCTAGGCTTCACTCTAGGGCGTTGCTCCACCATATCGAATACTTAGTGCCTCAGAAGTCAACGCCAGAAGCATAAAATACAATATAAATACAACAGTTTTTCCATCGTATAACAGGAATAATTGCAACCAGTTTGAAAGTTATTGTCATTTCTACTTTCCGGGCAACCTAGGCTTCACCCTAGGGCGTTTTTCCACCCGAGCGAATAGTTAGGGCCTAAGAAGTCAGCGCCAGAATCATAAAATACAATATAAATACAACAGTTTTTCCATCGTATAAAACGAATAATTGCAACCAGTGTGAAAGTTATGGTCATTTCTACGTTCCGTGCAATGTAGGCTTCACTCTAGGGCGTTGCTCCAACAGATCGAATAGTTGGTGCCTTAGAAGACAACGCGCGAAACATAAAACACAAAATAAATAGAACAGTTTTTTCATTGTATAAGTCGAATAATTGCTACCAGTGTGAAAGTTATGGCCATTTCTACGTTCCGGGAAACCTAGGCTTCACCCTAGTGCGTTGTTCCACCAGATCGAATAGTTAAGGCCTAAGAAGTGAACGCCAGAAGCATAAAATACAATATAAATACAACAGTTTTTCCATCGTATAACAGGAATAATTGCAACCAGTTTGAAAGTTATTGTCATTTCTACTTTCCGGGCAACCTAGGCTTCACCCTAGGGCGTTTTTCCACCCGATCGAATAGTTAGGGCCTAAGAAGTCAAAGCCAGACGCAATAAATACAAAATAAATACAACAGTTTTTCCATCGTATAAAACGAATAATTGCAACCAGTGTGAAAGTTATGGTCATTTCTACGTTCCGGGCAACCTAGGCTTCACTCTAGGGCGTTGCTCCACCAGATCGAATAGTTGGTGCCTTAGAAGTCAACGTCAGAAGCTTAAAATAGAATATAAATACAACAGTTTTTCCATCGTATAAAACGAATAATTGCAACCAGCATGAATGTTATGGACATTTCTACTTTCCGGGCAACCTAGGCTTCACCCTTGGGAGTTGCTCCAACAGACTGAATAGTTAGGGCCTTAGAAGTCAACGCCCGAAGCATAAAATGCAAAAAAATACAACAGTTTTTCCATCGTATAACAGGAATAATTGCAACCAGTGTGAAATTGATGGTCATTTCTACGTTCCGGGCAACCTAGGCTTCACCCTAGGGCGTTGCTCCACCAGATCGAATAGTTAGGGCCTTAGAAGTCAACGCCAGAAGCATAATGTACAATATAAATACAACAGCTTTTCCATCGTATAACGGGAACAATAGCAACCAGTGTGAAAGATATGATCATTTCTACGTTCCGGGCAACCTAGGCTTCACTCTAAGGCGTTGCTCCACCAGACCGAATAGTTAGGGCCTAAGAAGTCAACGCTAGAAGCATAAAATACAATATGAATACAACAGTTTTTCCATCGTATAAAACGGATAATTGCAACCAGTATTAAAGTTATGGTCATTTCTACTTCCCGGGCAACCTAGGATTCACGCTAGGGCGTTGCTCCAACAGATTGAAAAGTTAGTGCCTAAGAAGTGAACGCCAGAATCATAAAATACAATATAAATACAACAGTTTTTCCATCATATAACAGGAGTAATTGCAACCAGTTTGAGAGTGATGGTCATTTCTACGTTCCGGGCACCCTAGGCTTCACTCTAGGGCGTTGCTCCACCATATCGATACTTAGTGCCTCAGAAGTCAACGCCAGATGCATAAAATACAATATAAATACAACAGTTTTTCCATCGTATAACAGGAATAATAGCAACCAGTTTGAAAGTTATTGTCATTTCCACTTTCCGGGCAACCTAGGCTTCACCCTAGGGCGTTTTTCCACCCGATCGAATAGTTAGGGCCTAAGAAGTCAAAGCCAGACGCAATAAATACAAAATAAATACAACAGTTTTTCCATCGTATAAAACGAATAATTGAAACCAGTGTGAAAGTAATGGTCATTTCTGCGTTCCGGGCAACCTAGGCTTCACTCTGGGGCGTTGCTCCACCACATCGAATAGCTACGGCCGCAGAAGTCAACGCCAGAAGCATAAAATACAATAAAAGTACAACAGTTTTTTCATCGTATAACAGTAATAATTGCAACCAGTGTGAAAGTAATGATCATTTCGGCGTTTCGGGCATCCTAGACTTAACTCGGAGGTATTGCTCCACCAGATCGACAAGCTAGGGCCTAAGAAGTCAACGCCAGAAGCACAAAATACAATATAAATGCAACAGATTTTCCATCGTATAAAATGAATAATTGCAAAGTGTGTGAAAGTAATGGTCATTTCTACGTTCCGGGCAACCTAGGTTTCAGTCTAGGGCGTTGCTCCACCAGATCGAATAGTTGGTGCCTTAGAAGTCAACGTCAGAAGCTTAAAATAGAATATAAATACAACAGTTTTTCCATCGTATAAAACGAATAATTGCAACCAGCATGAATGTTATGGACATTTCTACTTTCCGGGCAACCTAGGCTTCACCCTTGGGAGTTGCTCCAACAGACTGAATAGTTAGGGCCTTAGAAGTCAACGCCCGAAGCATAAAATGCAAAAAAATACAACAGTTTTTCCATCGTATAACAGGAATAATTGCAACCAGTGTGAAATTGATGGTCATTTCTACGTTCCGGGCAACCTAGGCTTCACCCTAGGGCGTTGCTCCACCAGATCGAATAGTTAGGGCCTTAGAAGTCAACGCCAGAAGCATAATGTACAATATAAATACAACAGCTTTTCCATCGTATAACGGGAACAATAGCAACCAGTGTGAAAGATATGATCATTTCTACGTTCCGGGCAACCTAGGCTTCACTCTAAGGCGTTGCTCCACCAGACCGAATAGTTAGGGCCTAAGAAGTCAACGCTAGAAGCATAAAATACAATATGAATACAACAGTTTTTCCATCGTATAAAACGGATAATTGCAACCAGTATTAAAGTTATGGTCATTTCTACTTCCCGGGCAACCTAGGATTCACGCTAGGGCGTTGCTCCAACAGATTGAAAAGTTAGTGCCTAAGAAGTGAACGCCAGAATCATAAAATACAATATAAATACAACAGTTTTTCCATCATATAACAGGAGTAATTGCAACCAGTTTGAGAGTGATGGTCATTTCTAGGTTCCGGGCACCCTAGGCTTCACTCTAGGGCGTTGCTCCACCATATCGATACTTAGTGCCTCAGAAGTCAACGCCAGATGCATAAAATACAATATAAATACAACAGTTTTTCCATCGTATAACAGGAATAATTGCAACCAGTTTGAAAGTTATTGTCATTTCTACTTTCCGGGCAACCTAGGCTTCACCCTAGGGCGTTTTTCCACCCGATCGAATAGTTAGGGCCTAAGAAGTCAAAGCCAGACGCAATAAATACAAAATAAATACAACAGTTTTTCCATCGTATAAAACGAATAATTGAAACCAGTGTGAAAGTAATGGTCATTTCTGCGTTCCGGGCAACCTAGGCTTCACTCTGGGGCGTTGCTCCACCACATCGAATAGCTACGGCCGCAGAAGTCAACGCCAGAAGCATAAAATACAATAAAAGTACAACAGTTTTTTCATCGTATAACAGTAATAATTGCAACCAGTGTGAAAGTAATGATCATTTCGGCGTTTCGGGCATCCTAGACTTAACTCGGAGGTATTGCTCCACCAGATCGACAAGCTAGGGCCTAAGAAGTCAACGCCAGAAGCACAAAATACAATATAAATGCAACAGATTTTCCATCGTATAAAATGAATAATTGCAAAGTGTGTGAAAGTAATGGTCATTTCTACGTTCCGGGCAACCTAGGTTTCAGTCTAGGGCGTTGCTCTACCAGATCGAATAGTTAGTGCGTTAGAAGTCAACGTCAGAAGCATAAAATACAGTAAAAATACAACAGTTTCTCCATCGTATAAAACGAATAATTGCAACCAGTATGAAAGTTATGGACATTTCTACTTTCCGGGCAACCTAGGCTTCACCCTAGGGCTTTGCTCCAACAGACTGAATAGTTAGGGCCCTAGAAGTCAACGCCCGAAGCATAAAATGCAATAAAAATACAACAGTTTTTCCATCGTATAACAGGAATAATTTTAACCAGTTTGAAAGTGATGGTCATTTCTACGTTCCGGGCAACCTAGGCTTCACTCTAGGGCGTTGCTCCACCATATCGAATACTTAGTGCCTCAGAAGTCAACGCCAGAAGCATAAAATACAATATAAATACAACAGTTTTTCCATCGTATAACAGGAATAATTGCAACCAGTTTGAAAGTTATTGTCATTTCTACTTTCCGGGCAACCTAGGCTTCACCCTGGGGCGTTTTTCCACCCGATCGAATAGTTAAGGCCTAAGAAGTCAGCGCCAGAATCATAAAATACAATATAAATACAACAGTTTTTCCATCGTATAAAACGAATAATTGCCACCAGTGTGAAAGTTATGGTCATTTCTACGTTCCGTGCAATGTAGGCTTCACTCTAGGGCGTTGCTCCAACAGATCGAATAGTTGGTGCCTTAGAAGACAACGCGCGAAACATAAAACACAAAATAAATAGAACAGTTTTTTCATTGTATAAGTCGAATAATTGCTACCAGTGTGAAAGTTATGGCCATTTCTACGTTCCGGGAAACCTAGGCTTCACCCTAGTGCGTTGTTCCACCAGATCGAATAGTTAAGGCCTAAGAAGTGAACGCCAGAAGCATAAAATACAATATAAATACAACAGTTTTTCCATCGTATAAAACGAATAATTGCAACCAGTGTGAAAGTTATGGTCATTTCTACGTTCCGGGCAACCTAGGCTTCACTCTAGGGCGTTGCTCCACCAGATCGAATAGTTGGTGCCTTAGAAGTCAACGTCAGAAGCTTAAAATAGAATATAAATACAACAGTTTTTCCATCGTATAAAACGAATAATTGCAACCAGCATGAATGTTATGGACATTTCTACTTTCCGGGCAACCTAGGCTTCACCCTTGGGAGTTGCTCCAACAGACTGAATAGTTAGGGCCTTAGAAGTCAACGCCCGAAGCATAAAATGCAAAAAAATACAACAGTTTTTCCATCGTATAACAGGAATAATTGCAACCAGTGTGAAATTGATGGTCATTTCTACGTTCCGGGCAACCTAGGCTTCACCCTAGGGCGTTGCTCCACCAGATCGAATAGTTAGGGCCTTAGAAGTCAACGCCAGAAGCATAATGTACAATATAAATACAACAGCTTTTCCATCGTATAACAGGAACAATAGCAACCAGTGTGAAAGATATGATCATTTCTACGTTCCGGGCAACCTAGGCTTCACTCTAAGGCGTTGCTCCACCAGACCGAATAGTTAGGGCCTAAGAAGTCAACGCCAGAAGCATAAAATACAATATGAATACAACAGTTTTTCCATCGTATAAAACGGATAATTGCAACCAGTATTGAAGTTGTGGTCATTTCTACTTCCCGGGCAACCTAGGCTTCACTCTAAGGCGTTGCTCCACCAGACCGAATAGTTAGGGTCTAAGAAGTCAACGCCAGAAGTATAAAATACAATATAAATGCAACAGCTTTTCCATCGTATAAAATGAATAATTGCAAAGAGTGTGAAAGTAATGGTCATTTCTACGTTCCGGGAAACCAAGGCTTCACTCTAGGGCGTTGCTCCAACAGATCGGATAGTTAGGGCCTCAGAAGTCAACGCCAGAAGCATAAAATACAATATAAATACAACAGTTTTTCCATCCTATAAAACGAATAATTGCAACCACTATGAAAGTTATGGTCATTTCTACTATCCGGGCAACCAAGGCTTCATCCTAGGGCGTTGCTCCACCAGACCGAATAGTTAGGGCCTTAGAAGTCAACGCCAGAAGCATAAGGTACAATATAAATACAACAGCTTTTCCATCGTATAACAGGAACAATAGCAACCAGTGTGAAAGATATGGTCATTTCTACGTTCCGGGCAACCTAGGCTTCACCCTAGTGCGTTGTTCCACCAGATCGAATAGTTAAGGCCTAAGAAGTGAACGCCGGAAGCATAAAATACAATATAAATACAACAGTTTTCCATCGTATAAAACGAATAATTGCAACCATTATGAAAGTTATGGACATTTCTACTTTCCGGGCAACCAAGGCTTCACCGCAGGGCGTTGCTCCAACAGATTGAATAATTAGGGCCTTGGAAGTCAACGCCCGAAGCATAAAATGCAATAAGAATATAACAGTTTTTCCATCGTATAACAGGAATAATTGTAACCAGTTTGAAAGTGAAGGTCATTTCTACGTTCCGGGCAACCTAGGCTTCACTCTAGGGCGTTGCTCCACCAGATCGAATAGTTAGGGCCTAAGAAGTCAACGCCAGAAGCATAAAATACAATATAAATACAACAGCTTTTCCATCGTATAAAACGAATAATTGCAACCAGTGTGAAAGTTATGGTCATTTCTACGTTCCGGGCATCTTAGGCTTCACTCTAGATCGTTGCTCGACCAGATCGAATAGTTAGTGCCTTAGAAGTCAACGCCCGAAACATAAAAAACAAAATTAATAGAACAGTTTTTCCATTGTATAAATCGAATAATTGCTACAACTGTGAAAGTTATGGCCATCTCTACGTTCCAGGAAACCTAGGCTTCACCCTAGGGCGATGTTCCACCAGATCGAATAGTTAGGGCCTAAGAAGTGAGCGCAAGAATCATAAAATACAATATAAATACAACAGCTTTTGCATCGTATAAAACGTATAATTGCAACGAGTATGATAGTTATGGTCATTTCTCCTTTCCGGGCAACCTAGGCTTCACCCTAGGGCGTTGCTCCAACAGATTGGACAGTTAGGGCCTTGGAAGTCAACGCCCGAGCATAAAATGCAACAAAAATGCAACAGTTTTTCCATTATATAACAGGGATAGTTGCAACCAGTTTGAAAGTGATGGTCATTTCTACGTACCGGGCAACCTAGGCTTCACCCTAGTGCGTTGTTCCACCAGATCGAATAGTTAAGGCCTTAGAAGTGAACGCCAGAAGCATAAAATACAATATAAATGCAACAGCTTTTCCATCGTATAAAATGAATAATTGCAAAGAGTGTGAAAGTAATGGCCATTTCTACGTCCCGGGAAACCTAGGCTTCACCCTAGTGCGTTGTTCCACCAGATCGAATAGTTAAGGCCTAAGAAGTGAACGCCAGAAACATAAAATACAATATAAATACAACAGTTTTTCCATCGTATAACCCGGATAATTGCAACCAGTATGAAAGTTATGGTCATTTCTACATTCCGGGCACCCTAGGCTTCACTCTAGGGCGTTGCTCCACCATATCGAATACTTATTGCCTTAGAAGTCAACGCCAGAAGCATAAAATACAATATTAATACAACAGTTTTTCCATCGTATAACAGGAATAATTGCAACCACTTTGAAAGTTATTGTCATTTCTACGTTCCGGGCAACCTAGGCTTCACCCTAGTGCGTTGTTCCACCAGATCGAATAGTTAGGGCCTAAGAAGTCAACGCCAGAAGCATAAAATACAATATAAATACAACAGCTTTTCCATCGTATAAAACGAATAATTGCAACCAGTGTGAAAGTTATGGTCATTTCTACGTTCCTCGCACCTTAGGCTTCACTCTAGGGCGTTGCTCCACCAGATCGAATAGTTAGTGCCTTAGAATTCAACGCCGCAAGCATAAAATACAATATAAGTACAACAGTTTTTCCATCGTATAAAACGAATAATTGCAACCAGTATGAAAGTGATGGTCATTTCTACGTTCCGGGAAACCAAGGCGTCACTCTAAGGCGTTGCTCCACCAGATCGAATAGTTAGGGCCCAAGAAGTCAACGCCAGAAGCATAAAACACAATATAAATGCAACAGCTTTTCCATCGTCTAAAATGAATAATTGCAAAGAGTGTGAAAGTAATGGTCATTTCTACGTTCCGGGCAACCTAGGTTTCACTCTAGGGCGTTGCTCCACCAGATCGAATAGTTAGTGCGTTAGAAGTCTACGTCAGAAGCATAAAGTACAGTATAAATACAACAGCTTTTCCATCGTATAAAACGAATAATTGCAACCAGTATGAAAGTTATGGACATTTCTACTTTCCGGGCAGCCTACGCTTCACCCTAGGGCGATGCTCCACCAGATCGAATAGTTAGGGCCTTAGAAGTCAACGCGCGAAAAATAAAACACAAAATAAATAGAACAGTTTTTCCATTGTATAAATCGAATAATTGCTACCAGTGTGAAAGTTATGGTCATTTCTACGTTCCGGGCAACCTAGGCTTCACTCTAGGGCGTTGCTCCACCGGATCGAATAGTTAGGGCCTAAGAAGTCAACGCCAGAAGCACAAAATACAATATAAATGCAACAGATTTTCCATCGTATAAAATGAATAATTGCAAAGTGTGTGAAAGTAATGGTCATTTCTACGTTCCGGGCAACCTAGGTTTCACTCTAGGGCGTTGCTCTACCAGATCGAATAGTTAGTGCGATAGAAGTCAACGTCAGAAGCATAAAATACAGTATAAATACAACAGTTTCTCCATCGTATAAAACGAATAATTGCAACCAGTATGAAAGTTATGGACATTTCTACTTTCCGGGCAACCTAGGCTTCACCCTAGGGCGTGGCTCCAACAGATTGAATAGTTAGGGCCCTAGAAGTCAACGCCCGAAGCATAAAATGCAATAAAAATACAACAGTTTTTCCATCGTATAACAGGAATAATTTTAACCAGTTTGAAAGTGATGGTCATTTCTACGTTCCGGGCAACCTAGGCTTCACTCTAGGGCGTTGCTCCACCATATCGAATACTTAGTGCCTCAGAAGTCAACGCCAGAAGCATAAAATACAATATAAATACAACAGTTTTTCCATCGTATAACAGGAATAATTGCAACCAGTTTGAAAGTTATTGTCATTTCTACTTTCCGGGCAACCTAGGCTTCACCCTAGGGCGTTTTTCCACCCGATCGAATAGTTAGGGCCTAAGAAGTCAGCGCCAGAATCATAAAATACAATATAAATACAACAGTTTTTCCATCGTATAAAACGAATAATTGCAACCAGTGTGAAAGTTATGGTCATTTCTACGTTCCGTGCAATGTAGGCTTCACTCTAGGGCGTTGCTCCAACAGATCGAATAGTTGGTGCCTTAGAAGACAACGCGCGAAACATAAAACACAAAATAAATAGAACAGTTTTTTCATTGTATAAGTCGAATAATTGCTACCAGTGTGAAAGTTATGGCCATTTCTACGTTCCGGGAAACCTAGGCTTCACCCTAGTGCGTTGTTCCACCAGATCGAATAGTTGAGGCCTAAGAAGTGAACGCCAGAAGCATAAAATACAATATAAATACAACAGTTTTTCCATCGTATAAAACGAATAATTGCAACCAGTGTGAAAGTTATGGTCATTTCTACGTTCCGGGCAACCTAGGCTTCACTCTAGGGCGTTGCTCCACCAGATCGAATAGTTGGTGCCTTAGAAGTCAACGTCAGAAGCTTAAAATAGAATATAAATACAACAGTTTTTCCATCGTATAAAACGAATAATTGCAACCAGCATGAATGTTATGGACATTTCTACTTTCCGGGCAACCTAGGCTTCACCCTTGGGAGTTGCTCCAACAGACTGAATAGTTAGGGCCTTAGAAGTCAACGCCCGAAGCATAAAATGCAAAAAAATACAACAGTTTTTCCATCGTATAACAGGAATAATTGCAACCAGTGTGAAATTGATGGTCATTTCTACGTTCCGGGCAACCTAGGCTTCACCCTAGGGCGTTGCTCCACCAGATCGAATAGTTAGGGCCTTAGAAGTCAACGCCAGAAGCATAATGTACAATATAAATACAACAGCTTTTCCATCGTATAACGGGAACAATAGCAACCAGTGTGAAAGATATGATCATTTCTACGTTCCGGGCAACCTAGGCTTCACTCTAAGGCGTTGCTCCACCAGACCGAATAGTTAGGGCCTAAGAAGTCAACGCTAGAAGCATAAAATACAATATGAATACAACAGTTTTTCCATCGTATAAAACGGATAATTGCAACCAGTATTAAAGTTATGGTCATTTCTACTTCCCGGGCAACCTAGGATTCACGCTAGGGCGTTGCTCCAACAGATTGAAAAGTTAGTGCCTAAGAAGTGAACGCCAGAATCATAAAATACAATATAAATACAACAGTTTTTCCATCATATAACAGGAGTAATTGCAACCAGTTTGAGAGTGATGGTCATTTCTACGTTCCGGGCACCCTAGGCTTCACTCTAGGGCGTTGCTCCACCATATCGATACTTAGTGCCTCAGAAGTCAACGCCAGATGCATAAAATACAATATAAATACAACAGTTTTTCCATCGTATAACAGGAATAATTGCAACCAGTTTGAAAGTTATTGTCATTTCTACTTTCCGGGCAACCTAGGCTTCACCCTAGGGCGTTTTTCCACCCGATCGAATAGTTAGGGCCTAAGAAGTCAAAGCCAGACGCAATAAATACAAAATAAATACAACAGTTTTTCCATCGTATAAAACGAATAATTGAAACCAGTGTGAAAGTAATGGTCATTTCTGCGTTCCGGGCAACCTAGGCTTCACTCTGGGGCGTTGCTCCACCACATCGAATAGCTACGGCCGCAGAAGTCAACGCCAGAAGCATAAAATACAATAAAAGTACAACAGTTTTTTCATCGTATAACAGTAATAATTGCAACCAGTGTGAAAGTAATGATCATTTCGGCGTTTCGGGCATCCTAGACTTAACTCGGAGGTATTGCTCCACCAGATCGACAAGCTAGGGCCTAAGAAGTCAACGCCAGAAGCACAAAATACAATATAAATGCAACAGATTTTCCATCGTATAAAATGAATAATTGCAAAGTGTGTGAAAGTAATGGTCATTTCTACGTTCCGGGCAACCTAGGTTTCAGTCTAGGGCGTTGCTCTACCAGATCGAATAGTTAGTGCGTTAGAAGTCAACGTCAGAAGCATAAAATACAGTAAAAATACAACAGTTTCTCCATCGTATAAAACGAATAATTGCAACCAGTATGAAAGTTATGGACATTTCTACTTTCCGGGCAACCTAGGCTTCACCCTAGGGCTTTGCTCCAACAGATTGAATAGTTAGGGCCCTAGAAGTCAACGCCCGAAGCATAAAATGCAATAAAAATACAACAGTTTTTCCATCGTATAACAGGAATAATTTTAACCAGTTTGAAAGTGATGGTCATTTCTACGTTCCGGGCAACCTAGGCTTCACTCTAGGGCGTTGCTCCACCATATCGAATACTTAGTGCCTCAGAAGTCAACGCCAGAAGCATAAAATACAATATAAATACAACAGTTTTTCCATCGTATAACAGGAATAATTGCAACCAGTTTGAAAGTTATTGTCATTTCTACTTTCCGGGCAACCTAGGCTTCACCCTAGGGCGTTTTTCCACCCGATCGAATAGTTAAGGCCTAAGAAGTCAGCGCCAGAATCATAAAATACAATATAAATACAACAGTTTTTCCATCGTATAAAACGAATAATTGCCACCAGTGTGAAAGTTATGGTCATTTCTACGTTCCGTGCAATGTAGGCTTCACTCTAGGGCGTTGCTCCAACAGATCGAATAGTTGGTGCCTTAGAAGACAACGCGCGAAACATAAAACACAAAATAAATAGAACAGTTTTTTCATTGTATAAGTCGAATAATTGCTACCAGTGTGAAAGTTATGGCCATTTCTACGTTCCGGGAAACCTAGGCTTCACCCTAGTGCGTTGTTCCACCAGATCGAATAGTTAAGGCCTAAGAAGTGAACGCCAGAAGCATAAAATACAATATAAATACAACAGTTTTTCCATCGTATAAAACGAATAATTGCAACCAGTGTGAAAGTTATGGTCATTTCTACGTTCCGGGCAACCTAGGCTTCACTCTAGGGCGTTGCTCCACCAGATCGAATAGTTGGTGCCTTAGAAGTCAACGTCAGAAGCTTAAAATAGAATATAAATACAACAGTTTTTCCATCGTATAAAACGAATAATTGCAACCAGCATGAATGTTATGGACATTTCTACTTTCCGGGCAACCTAGGCTTCACCCTTGGGAGTTGCTCCAACAGACTGAATAGTTAGGGCCTTAGAAGTCAACGCCCGAAGCATAAAATGCAAAAAAATACAACAGTTTTTCCATCGTATAACAGGAATAATTGCAACCAGTGTGAAATTGATGGTCATTTCTACGTTCCGGGCAACCTAGGCTTCACCCTAGGGCGTTGCTCCACCAGATCGAATAGTTAGGGCCTTAGAAGTCAACGCCAGAAGCATAATGTACAATATAAATACAACAGCTTTTCCATCGTATAACAGGAACAATAGCAACCAGTGTGAAAGATATGATCATTTCTACGTTCCGGGCAACCTAGGCTTCACTCTAAGGCGTTGCTCCACCAGACCGAATAGTTAGGGCCTAAGAAGTCAACGCCAGAAGCATAAAATACAATATGAATACAACAGTTTTTCCATCGTATAAAACGGATAATTGCAACCAGTATTGAAGTTGTGGTCATTTCTACTTCCCGGGCAACCTAGGCTTCACTCTAAGGCGTTGCTCCACCAGACCGAATAGTTAGGGTCTAAGAAGTCAACGCCAGAAGTATAAAATACAATATAAATGCAACAGCTTTTCCATCGTATAAAATGAATAATTGCAAAGAGTGTGAAAGTAATGGTCATTTCTACGTTCCGGGAAACCAAGGCTTCACTCTAGGGCGTTGCTCCAACAGATCGGATAGTTAGGGCCTCAGAAGTCAACGCCAGAAGCATAAAATACAATATAAATACAACAGTTTTTCCATCCTATAAAACGAATAATTGCAACCACTATGAAAGTTATGGTCATTTCTACTATCCGGGCAACCAAGGCTTCATCCTAGGGCGTTGCTCCACCAGACCGAATAGTTAGGGCCTTAGAAGTCAACGCCAGAAGCATAAGGTACAATATAAATACAACAGCTTTTCCATCGCATAACAGGAACAATAGCAACCAGTGTGAAAGATATGGTCATTTCTACGTTCCGGGCAACCTAGGCTTCACCCTAGTGCGTTGTTCCACCAGATCGAATAGTTAAGGCCTAAGAAGTAAACGCCGGAAGCATAAAATACAATATAAATACAACAGTTTTCCATCGTATAAAACGAATAATTGCAACCATTATGAAAGTTATGGACATTTCTACTTTCCGGGCAACCAAGGCTTCACCGCAGGGCGTTGCTCCAACAGATTGAATAATTAGGGCCTTGGAAGTCAACGCCCGAAGCATAAAATGCAATAAGAATATAACAGTTTTTCCATCGTATAACAGGAATAATTGTAACCAGTTTGAAAGTGAAGGTCATTTCTACGTTCCGGGCAACCTAGGCTTCACTCTAGGGCGTTGCTCCACCAGATCGAATAGTTAGGGCCTAAGAAGTCAACGCCAGAAGCATAAAATACAATATAAATACAACAGCTTTTCCATCGTATAAAACGAATAATTGCAACCAGTGTGAAAGTTATGGTCATTTCTACGTTCCGGGCATCTTAGGCTTCACTCTAGATCGTTGCTCGACCAGATCGAATAGTTAGTGCCTTAGAAGTCAACGCCCGAAACATAAAAAACAAAATTAATAGAACAGTTTTTCCATTGTATAAATCGAATAATTGCTACAACTGTGAAAGTTATGGCCATCTCTACGTTCCAGGAAACCTAGGCTTCACCCTAGGGCGATGTTCCACCAGATCGAATAGTTAGGGCCTAAGAAGTGAGCGCAAGAATCATAAAATACAATATAAATACAACAGCTTTTGCATCGTATAAAACGTATAATTGCAACGAGTATGATAGTTATGGTCATTTCTCCTTTCCGGGCAACCTAGGCTTCACCCTAGGGCGTTGCTCCAACAGATTGGACAGTTAGGGCCTTGGAAGTCAACGCCCGAGCATAAAATGCAACAAAAATGCAACAGTTTTTCCATTATATAACAGGGATAGTTGCAACCAGTTTGAAAGTGATGGTCATTTCTACGTACCGGGCAACCTAGGCTTCACCCTAGTGCGTTGTTCCACCAGATCGAATAGTTAAGGCCTTAGAAGTGAACGCCAGAAGCATAAAATACAATATAAATGCAACAGCTTTTCCATCGTATAAAATGAATAATTGCAAAGAGTGTGAAAGTAATGGCCATTTCTACGTCCCGGGAAACCTAGGCTTCACCCTAGTGCGTTGTTCCACCAGATCGAATAGTTAAGGCCTAAGAAGTGAACGCCAGAAACATAAAATACAATATAAATACAACAGTTTTTCCATCGTATAACCCGGATAATTGCAACCAGTATGAAAGTTATGGTCATTTCTACATTCCGGGCACCCTAGGCTTCACTCTAGGGCGTTGCTCCACCATATCGAATACTTATTGCCTTAGAAGTCAACGCCAGAAGCATAAAATACAATATTAATACAACAGTTTTTCCATCGTATAACAGGAATAATTGCAACCACTTTGAAAGTTATTGTCATTTCTACGTTCCGGGCAACCTAGGCTTCACCCTAGTGCGTTGTTCCACCAGATCGAATAGTTAGGGCCTAAGAAGTCAACGCCAGAAGCATAAAATACAATATAAATACAACAGCTTTTCCATCGTATAAAACGAATAATTGCAACCAGTGTGAAAGTTATGGTCATTTCTACGTTCCTCGCACCTTAGGCTTCACTCTAGGGCGTTGCTCCACCAGATCGAATAGTTAGTGCCTTAGAATTCAACGCCGCAAGCATAAAATACAATATAAGTACAACAGTTTTTCCATCGTATAAAACGAATAATTGCAACCAGTATGAAAGTGATGGTCATTTCTACGTTCCGGGAAACCAAGGCGTCACTCTAAGGCGTTGCTCCACCAGATCGAATAGTTAGGGCCCAAGAAGTCAACGCCAGAAGCATAAAACACAATATAAATGCAACAGCTTTTCCATCGTCTAAAATGAATAATTGCAAAGAGTGTGAAAGTAATGGTCATTTCTACGTTCCGGGCAACCTAGGTTTCACTCTAGGGCGTTGCTCCACCAGATCGAATAGTTAGTGCGTTAGAAGTCTACGTCAGAAGCATAAAGTACAGTATAAATACAACAGCTTTTCCATCGTATAAAACGAATAATTGCAACCAGTATGAAAGTTATGGACATTTCTACTTTCCGGGCAACCTAGGCTTCACCCTAGGGCGTGGCTCCAACAGATTGAATAGTTAGGGCCCTAGAAGTCAACGCCCGAAGCATAAAATGCAATAAAAATACAACAGTTTTTCCATCGTATAACAGGAATAATTTTAACCAGTTTGAAAGTGATGGTCATTTCTACGTTCCGGGCAACCTAGGCTTCACTCTAGGGCGTTGCTCCACCATATCGAATACTTAGTGCCTCAGAAGTCAACGCCAGAAGCATAAAATACAATATAAATACAACAGTTTTTCCATCGTATAACAGGAATAATTGCAACCAGTTTGAAAGTTATTGTCATTTCTACTTTCCGGGCAACCTAGGCTTCACCCTAGGGCGTTTTTCCACCCGATCGAATAGTTAGGGCCTAAGAAGTCAGCGCCAGAATCATAAAATACAATATAAATACAACAGTTTTTCCATCGTATAAAACGAATAATTGCAACCAGTGTGAAAGTTATGGTCATTTCTACGTTCCGTGCAATGTAGGCTTCACTCTAGGGCGTTGCTCCAACAGATCGAATAGTTGGTGCCTTAGAAGACAACGCGCGAAACATAAAACACAAAATAAATAGAACAGTTTTTTCATTGTATAAGTCGAATAATTGCTACCAGTGTGAAAGTTATGGCCATTTCTACGTTCCGGGAAACCTAGGCTTCACCCTAGTGCGTTGTTCCACCAGATCGAATAGTTGAGGCCTAAGAAGTGAACGCCAGAAGCATAAAATACAATATAAATACAACAGTTTTTCCATCGTATAAAACGAATAATTGCAACCAGTGTGAAAGTTATGGTCATTTCTACGTTCCGGGCAACCTAGGCTTCACTCTAGGGCGTTGCTCCACCAGATCGAATAGTTGGTGCCTTAGAAGTCAACGTCAGAAGCTTAAAATAGAATATAAATACAACAGTTTTTCCATCGTATAAAACGAATAATTGCAACCAGCATGAATGTTATGGACATTTCTACTTTCCGGGCAACCTAGGCTTCACCCTTGGGAGTTGCTCCAACAGACTGAATAGTTAGGGCCTTAGAAGTCAACGCCCGAAGCATAAAATGCAAAAAAATACAACAGTTTTTCCATCGTATAACAGGAATAATTGCAACCAGTGTGAAATTGATGGTCATTTCTACGTTCCGGGCAACCTAGGCTTCACCCTAGGGCGTTGCTCCACCAGATCGAATAGTTAGGGCCTTAGAAGTCAACGCCAGAAGCATAATGTACAATATAAATACAACAGCTTTTCCATCGTATAACGGGAACAATAGCAACCAGTGTGAAAGATATGATCATTTCTACGTTCCGGGCAACCTAGGCTTCACTCTAAGGCGTTGCTCCACCAGACCGAATAGTTAGGGCCTAAGAAGTCAACGCTAGAAGCATAAAATACAATATGAATACAACAGTTTTTCCATCGTATAAAACGGATAATTGCAACCAGTATTAAAGTTATGGTCATTTCTACTTCCCGGGCAACCTAGAATTCACGCTAGGGCGTTGCTCCAACAGATTGAAAAGTTAGTGCCTAAGAAGTGAACGCCAGAATCATAAAATACAATATAAATACAACAGTTTTTCCATCATATAACAGGAGTAATTGCAACCAGTTTGAGAGTGATGGTCATTTCTACGTTCCGGGCACCCTAGGCTTCACTCTAGGGCGTTGCTCCACCATATCGATACTTAGTGCCTCAGAAGTCAACGCCAGATGCATAAAATACAATATAAATACAACAGTTTTTCCATCGTATAACAGGAATAATTGCAACCAGTTTGAAAGTTATTGTCATTTCTACTTACCGGGCAACCTAGGCTTCACCCTAGGGCGTTTTTCCACCCGATCGAATAGTTAGGGCCTAAGAAGTCAAAGCCAGACGCAATAAATACAAAATAAATACAACAGTTTTTCCATCGTATAAAACGAATAATTGAAACCAGTGTGAAAGTAATGGTCATTTCTGCGTTCCGGGCAACCTAGGCTTCACTCTGGGGCGTTGCTCCACCACATCGAATAGCTACGGCCGCAGAAGTCAACGCCAGAAGCATAAAATACAATAAAAGTACAACAGTTTTTTCATCGTATAACAGTAATAATTGCAACCAGTGTGAAAGTAATGATCATTTCGGCGTTTCGGGCATCCTAGACTTAACTCGGAGGTATTGCTCCACCAGATCGACAAGCTAGGGCCTAAGAAGTCAACGCCAGACGCATCAAATACAAAATAAATACAACAGTTTTTCCATCGTATAAAACGAATAATTGCAACCAGTGTGAAAGTAATGGTCATTTCTGCGTTGCGGGCAACCTAGGCTTCACTCTAGGGCGTTATACCACCACATCGAATGGCTACGGCCTTAGGAGTCAACGACAGAAGCATAAAATACAATATAAATACAACAGTTTTTCCATTGTATAAAACGAATAATTGCGACCAGTGTGAAAGTTATGGTCATTTCTACGTTCCGGGCAACATAGGCTTCACTCTTGGTCGTTGCCCCACCAGATCGAATAGTTAAGGCCTTAGAAGTGAACGCCAGAAGCATAAAATACAATATAAATACAACAGTTTTTCCATCGTATAAAACGAATAATTGCAACCAGTGTGACAGTTATGGTCATTTCTACGTTCCGGGCAACATAGGCTTCACTCTAGGGCGTTGCTCCAACAGATCGAATAGTTGGTGTCATACAGGTCAACGTCAGAAGCATAAAATACAATATAAATACAACAGTTTTTCCATCGTATAAAACGAATAATTGCAACCAGTATGAAAGTTATGGACATTTCTACTTTCCGGGCAACCTAGGCTTCACCCTAGGGCGTTGCTCGAACAGATTGAATAGTTAGGGCCTTAGAAGTCAACGCCCGAAGCATAAAATGCAATAAAAATACAACAGTTTTTCCATCGTATAACAGGAATAATTGTAACCAGTTTGAAAGTGATGGTCATTTCTGCGTTCCGGGCAACCTAGGCTTCACTCTAGGGCGTTGCTCCACCGGATCGAATAGTTAGGGCCTAAGAAGTCAACGCCAGAAGCACAAAATACAATATAAATGCAACAGATTTTCCATCGTATAAAATGAATAATTGCAAAGTGTGTGAAAGTAATGGTCATTTCTACGTTCCGGGCAACCTAGGTTTCAGTCTAGGGCGTTGCTCTACCAGATCGAATAGTTAGTGCGTTAGAAGTCAACGTCAGAAGCATAAAATACAGTATAAATACAACAGTTTCTCCATCGTATAAAACGAATAATTGCAACCAGTATGAAAGGTATGGACATTTCTACTTTCCGGGCAACCTAGGCTTCACCCTAGGGCTTTGCTCCAACAGATTGAATAGTTAGGGCCCTAGAAGTCAACGCCCGAAGCATAAAATGCAATAAAAATACAACAGTTTTTCCATCGTATAACAGGAATAATTTTAACCAGTTTGAAAGTGATGGTCATTTCTACGTTCCGGGCAACCTAGGCTTCACTCTAGGGCGTTGCTCCACCATATCGAATACTTAGTGCCTCAGAAGTCAACGCCAGAAGCATAAAATACAATATAAATACAACAGTTTTTCCATCGTATAACAGGAATAATTGCAACCAGTTTGAAAGTTATTGTCATTTCTACTTTCCGGGCAACCTAGGCTTCACCCTAGGGCGTTTTTCCACCCGATCGAATAGTTAGGGCCTAAGAAGTCAGCGCCAGAATCATAAAATACAATATAAATACAACAGTTTTTCCATCGTATAAAACGAATAATTGCAACCAGTGTGAAAGTTATGGTCATTTCTACGTTCCGTGCAATGTAGGCTTCACTCTAGGGCGTTGCTCCAACATATCGAATAGTTGGTGCCTTAGAAGACAACGCGCGAAACATAAAACACAAAATAAATAGAACAGTTTTTTCATTGTATAAGTCGAATAATTGCTACCAGTGTGAAAGTTATGGCCATTTCTACGTTCCGGGAAACCTAGGCTTCACCCTAGTGCGTTGTTCCACCAGATCGAATAGTTAAGGCCTAAGAAGTGAACGCCAGAAGCATAAAATACAATATAAATACAACAGTTTTTCCATCGTATAAAACGAATAATTGCAACCAGTGTGAAAGTTATGGTCATTTCTACGTTCCGGGCAACCTAGGCTTCACTCTAGGGCGTTGCTCCACCAGATCGAATAGTTGGTGCCTTAGAAGTCAACGTCAGAAGCTTAAAATAGAATATAAATACAACAGTTTTTCCATCGTATAAAACGAATAATTGCAACCAGCATGAATGTTATGGACATTTCTACTTTCCGGGCAACCTAGGCTTCACCCTTGGGAGTTGCTCCAACAGACTGAATAGTTAGGGCCTTAGAAGTCAACGCCCGAAGCATAAAATGCAAAAAAATACAACAGTTTTTCCATCGTATAACAGGAATAATTGCAACCAGTGTGAAATTGATGGTCATTTCTACGTTCCGGGCAACCTAGGCTTCACCCTAGCGCGTTGCTCCACCAGATCGAATAGTTAGGGCCTTAGAAGTCAACGCCAGAAGCATAATGTACAATATAAATACAACAGCTTTTCCATCGTATAACAGGAACAATAGCAACCAGTGTGAAAGATATGATCATTTCTACGTTCCGGGCAACCTAGGCTTCACTCTAAGGCGTTGCTCCACCAGACCGAATAGTTAGGGCCTAAGAAGTCAACGCCAGAAGCATAAAATACAATATGAATACAACAGTTTTTCCATCGTATAAAACGGATAATTGCAACCAGTATTAAAGTTATGGTCATTTCTACTTCCCGGGCAACCTAGGATTCACGCTAGGGCGTTGCTCCAACAGATTGAAAAGTTAGTGCCTAAGAAGTGAACGCCAGAATCATAAAATACAATATAAATACAACAGTTTTTCCATCATATAACAGGAGTAATTGCAACCAGTTTGAGAGTGATGGTCATTTCTACGTTCCGGGCACCCTAGGCTTCACTCTAGGGCGTTGCTCCACCATATCGATACTTAGTGCCTCAGAAGTCAACGCCAGAAGCATAAAATACAATATAAATACAACAGTTTTTCCATCGTATAACAGGAGTAATTGCAACCAGTTTGAAAGTTATTCTCATTTCTACTTTCCGGGCAACCTAGGCTTCACCCTAGGGCGTTTTTCCACCCGATCGAATAGTTAGGGCCTAAGAAGTCAAAGCCAGACGCAATAAATACAAAATAAATACAACAGTTTTTCCATCGTATAAAACGAATAATTGAAACCAGTGTGAAAGTAATGGTCATTTCTGCGTTCCGGGCAACCTAGGCTTCACTCTGGGGCGTTGCTCCACCACATCGAATAGCTACGGCCGCAGAAGTCAACGCCAGAAGCATAAAATACAATAAAAGTACAACAGTTTTTTCATCGTATAACAGTAATAATTGCAACCAGTGTGAAAGTAATGATCATTTCGGCGTTTCGGGCATCCTAGACTTAACTCGGAGGTATTGCTCCACCAGATCGACAAGCTAGGGCCTAAGAAGTCAACGACAGAAGCATAAAATACAATATAAATACAACAGTTTTTCCATTGTATAAAACGAATAATTGCACCCAGTGAGAAAGTAATGATCATTTCGGCGTTGCGGGCAACCTAGGCTTCACTCTAGGGCGGTGCTCCACCAGATCAAAAGGTTAGGGCCTAAGAAGTTAATGCCAGAAGCATAAAATACGATATAAATACAACAGCTTTTCCATCGTATATAATGTATATTTGCAAACAGTGTGAAAGTAATGGTCATTTCTACTTTCCGGGCAACCTAGGCTTCACTCTAGGGCGTTGCTCCACGAGATCGAATAGTTAGGGACTTAGAATTCAACGCCAGAAGCATAAAATACAATTAAAATGCAACAGTTTTTCCTTCGTATAACAGCAGTAACTGCAACCATTGTGAAAGTAATGGTAATTTCTACGTTCCGGGCATCCTAGGCTGCACTCTAGGGCGTTGCTCCACCACATCGAATAGCTACGGCCTTAGAAGTCAACGCCAGAAGCATAAAATACAATAATAATACAACAGTTTTTTCATTGTATAACAGGAATAATTGCAACAAGCGTGAAGGTAATGGTCATTTCTACGTTCAGTGCAATCTAGGCTTCACCCTAGGGCGTTGTTCCACCAAATCGAAAAGTTAGGGCCTAGGAAATCAACGCCAGAAGCATAAAATAAAATAAAAATACAACAGTTTTTCCATCGTATAAAACGAATAATTGCAACGAGTGTGAAGGTAATGGTCATTTCACGTTCCGGGCAACCTAGGCTGCACTCTAGGGCGTTGCTCCACCAGATCGTATAGTTAGGGCCTTAGAAGCCAATGCCAGGAGCATAAAATAAAATAAAAATACAACAGTATATCGATCGTATAACAGGAATAATTGCAACCAGTGTGAAAGTGATGGCTATTTCGACGTTCCGGGCAACCTAGGCGTCACTCTAAGGCGTTGCTCCACCAGATCGAATAGCTAGTGCCTAAGAAGTCAACGCCAGATGCATAAAATACAATATAAATGCAACAGCTTTTCCATCGTATAAAACGAATAATTGCAACCAGTATGAAAGTCATGGTCATTTCTACGTTCCGGGAAACCAAGGCTTCACTCTAGGGCGTTGCTCCACGAGATCGAATAGTCAGGGCCTAAGAAGTCAAAGCCAGACGCAATAAATACAAAATAAATACAACAGTTTTTCCATCGTATAAAACGAATAATTGAAACCAGTGTGAAAGTAATGGTCATTTCTGCGTTCCGGGCAACCTAGACTTCACTCTAGGGCGTTGCTCCACCACATCGAATAGCTACGGCCGCAGAAGTCAACGCCAGAAGCATAAAATACAATAAAAGTACAACAGTTTTTTCATCGTATAACAGTAATAATTGCAACCAGTGTGAAAGTAATGATCATTTCGGCGTTTCGGGCATCCTAGACTTAACTCGGAGGTATTGCTCCACCAGATCGACAAGCTAGGGCCTAAGAAGTCAACGCCAGACGCATCAAATACAAAATAAATACAACAGTTTTTCCATCGTATAAAACGAATAATTGCAACCAGTGTGAAGGTAATGGTCAGTTCACGTTCCGGGCAACCTAGGCTGCACTCTAGGGCGTTGCTCCACCAGATCGTATAGTTAGGGCCTTAGAAGCCAATGCCAGGAGCATAAAATAAAATAAAAATACAACAGTATATCGATCGTATAACAGGAATAATTGCAACCAGTGTGAAAGTGATGGCTATTTCGACGTTCCGGGCAACACAGGCTACGCTCTGATGCGTTGGTCCACCAGGTCCAATAGTTAGGGTCTAAGAAGCCAACGCCAGAAGCAATAAATACAAAATAAATACATCAGTTTTTCCATCGTATAAAACGAATAAATGCAACCAGTGTGAAAGTAGTGGTCATTTCTACGTTCCAGGCAACATAGGCTTCACTCTTGGACGTTGCCCCACGAGATCCACTAGCTAGGACCTTAGAAGTCAACGCCAGAAGAATAAAATGCAATAAAAATACTAATGTTTTTCCATCGTATAGCATGAATAATTGCAACCAGAGTGAAAGTAATGGACATTTCTACGTTTCGGGCAACCTAGGCTTCACTCCAGGGCGTTGCTTCACCAGATCCAATAGTTAGCGCCTTAGAAGTCACCGCCAGAAGCATAAAATACAATATAAATAGAACAGTTTTTCCATCGTATAGCATGAATACTTGCAAGCAGTGTGAAGGCACTGGTCATTTGTACGTTTCGGGCAACCTGCGCTTCACTTTAGGGCGTTGCTCCACCAGACCGAATACTTAGGGCCTTAGATAACAGCGACAGAAGCATAAAATACTATAAAAATACAATATTTTTTCCATCGTATAAAAGGAATAATTGCAACAAGTGTGAAGGTAATGGTCATTTCTGCGTTCCGGGCAACCTAGGCTTCACTCTAGGGCGTTGGTCCACCAGACCGAATAGTTAGGGCCTAAGAAGACAACGCCCGAAGCATAAATACAATATAGATACAAGAGTTTTTCCATCGTATAGCAGGAATAATAGCAACCAGTGTGAAAGTGATAGTCATTTCTACGTTGCGGGCTACCTAGGCTTCAATCTAGGGCGTTGTTCCACCAGATCGAATAGTTAGGGCACGAGAAGTCAACGTCAGAAGCATAAAATACAATTTAAATACAACAGCTTTTCCATCGTATAAAACGAATAATTGCAACCAGTATGAAAGTTATGGTCATTTCTACGTTCCGGGCAACCTAGGCTTCACCCTAGGGCGTTGCTCCACCAGATCGAATAGTTAGGGCCTAAGAAGCCAACGCCAGAAGCATAAAATACAATATAAATATAACAGTTTTTCCATCGTATAAAACGAATAATAGCAACCAGTGTGAAAGCTATGGTCATTTCTACGTTCCGGGCAACCAAGGCTTCACTCTAGGCCGTTGTTCCACCCGATCGAATAGTTAGGGCCTTAGAAATCAGCGCCCGAAGCATAAAATACAAAATAAATAGAACAGCTGTTCCATGTATAAAACGAATAATTGTTTCCAGTGTGAAAGTTATGATCATTTCTACGTTCCGGGCAACCTAGGCTTCACCGTAGGGCGTTACTCCACCAGATGGAATAGTTAGGGCCTAAGAAGTCAACCCCAGAAGCATAAAATACGATATAAATACAACAGCTTTTCCATCATATAAAACGAATAATGGTAACCAGTGTGAAAGTTATGGTCATTTCTACGTTCCGGGCAACCTAGGCTTCACTCTAGGACGTTGCTCCACCAGATCGAATAGTTAGGGCCTAAGATGTCAACGCCAGAAACATAAAATACAATAAAGATGCAACAGTTTTTCCATCGTATAACAGGAATAATTGCAACCAGTGTGAATGTAATGGTCATTTGTACGTTCCGGGCAACCTAGGCTTCACTCTAGGGCGTTGTTCCACCAGACCGAATAGGTAGGGCCATGGAAGTCAACGCCCCAAGCATAAAATACATTAAATATACAAGAGTTTTTACATCGTATAACAGGAATTATTGCAACCAGTGTGAAAGTGATGGTCATTTCAACGTTCCGGTCAACCTCGGCTTCACTCTGGGGCGTTGTTCCACCAGCTCGAATAGTTAGGGCCTAAGAAGTCAACGCCAGAAGCATAAAATACAATATAAATATAACAGTTATTCCATCGTAAAAAACGAATAATAGCAACCAGTGTGAATGCTATGGTCATTTCTACGTTCCAGGCAACCTAGGCTTCACTCTAGGCCGTTGCTCCACCCGATCGAATAGTTAGGGCCTTAGAAGTCAACGCCCGAAGCATAAAATACGATAAATATACAAGAGTTTTTCCATCGTATAACAGGAATAATTGCAACCAGTGTGAAAGTGATGGTCATTTCTACGTACCGGGCAACCTAGGCTCCACTCTAGGGCGTTGTACCACCGGATCGAATAGTTAGGGCTTTAGAAGTCAACGCCAGAAGCATAAAATACAAAATAAATAGTACAGTTCTTCCAAGTATAAAACGAATAATTGCTACCAGTGTAAAAGTTATGGTCATTTCTACGTTCCGGGCAACATAGGCTTCACTCTAGGGCGTTGTTCCACCAGATCGAATAGGTAGGGCCTTAGAAGTCATCGCCTGAAGCATAGAATACAATAAAAATACAACAGTTTTACCATCGTATAACAGGAATAATTGCAACCAGTGCGAAGGTAATGACCATTTCGACGTTTCGGGCATCCTAGGCTTAACTCTGAGGCGTTGCCCCACCAGATCGAATAGCTAGGATCTCAGAATTCAAATACAGAAGCAGAAAATACAACAAAAATGCAACAGTTCTTCAATCGTATAGCATGAATAATTGCAACCAGTGTGAAAGTAACGATCATTTCGACGTTTCGGGCATCCTAGACTTGACTCTGAGGCATTGCTCCACAAGATCGAATAGTTAGGGCCTAAGAAGTCAACGCCAGAAGCATAAAATACAATATAAATACAATAGCTTTTCCATCGTATAAAACGAATAATAGCACCCAGTGTGAAAGTTATGGTCATTTCTACGTTCCGGGCAACATAGGCTTCCCTCTTGGATGTTGCCTCACCTGATCGAATAGCTAGGACCATAGAAGTCAAAGCCAGAAGCAGAAAAAACAATAAAAATGCAACTGTTTTTCCATCGTATGGCATGAATAGTTGCAAACCAGTGAGAAATTAATGATCATTTCGACGTTTCGGGCATCCTAGACTTAACTCTGAGGCATTGCTCCAACAGGTCGAAGTGTTAGGGCCTTGGAATTCAACGCCAGAAGCATAAACTACAAAATAAATACAACAGTCTTTCAATCGTATAAAACGAATAATTGCAACCTGTGTGAAGGTTATGGTCATATCTACGTTCCGGACAGCCCGGGCTTCACTGTAGGGTGTTGCTCCACCAGATCGAATAGGTAGGGCCATAGAAGTCAACGCCCGAAGCTAAAAATTCGATAAATATAAAAGAGTTTTTCCATCGTACAACAGGAATAATTTCAACCAGTGTGAAAGTGATGGTCATTTCTACGTTCCGGGCAACCTAGGCTTCACTCTAGGGCGTTGTACCACCAGATCGAATAGTTAGGGCCTTAGAAGTTAACGCCAGAAGCATAAAATACAAAATAAATAGAACAGTTCTTACATGTATAAAACGAATAATTGCTACCAGTGTGAAAGTTATGGTCACCTCTACGTTCCGGGCAACCTAGGCTTCACCCTAGTGCGTTGTTCCACCAGATGGAATAGTTAGGGCCTAAGAAGTCAACGCCAGAAGCATAAAATACGATATAAATACAACAGCTTTTCCATCGTATAAAACGAATAATGGTAACCAGTGTGAAAGTTATGTTCATTTCTTCGTTCCGGGCAACCTAGGCTTCACTCTAGGACGTTGCTCCACCAGATCGAATAGTTAGGGCCTTAGAAGTTAATGCCAGATGCATAAAATACAAAACAAATAGAACAGTTTTTACATGTATAAAACGAATAATTGCTACCCGTGTCAAAGAGTTGGTCATTTCTACGTTCCGGGCAACCTAGGCTTCACCCTAGGGCGTTGTTCCACCAGATGGAATAGTTAGGGCCTAAGAACTCAACGCCAGAAGCATAAAATACAATAAAGATGCAACAGTTTTTCCATCGTATAACAGGAATTATTGCAACCAGTGTGAAGGTAATGGTATGTTCTACGTTCCGGGCAACCTACTCTTCACTCTAGGGCGGTGCTCCACCAGGTTAAATAGTTAGAGCCTAAGAAGTCAACGCCAGAAGCATAAAATAAAATATAAATACAAAAGCCTTTCCATCGTATATAATGTATATTAGCAAACAGTGTGAAAGTAATGGTCATTTCTACGTTCCCAGCAACCTAGGCTTCACTGTAGGTTGTTGCTCCGCCAGATCGTATAGGTAGGGCCTTAGAAGTCAACGCCAGAAGCATAAAATACAAAATAAATAAAACTGTCTTTCAATCGTATAAAACGAATAATTGCAACCTGTGTGAAAGTTATGGTCATTTCTACGTTCCGGGCAACCTAGGCTTCACCCTGGTGCGTTGCTACACCAGATCGAATAGATAGGGCCTTAGAAGTCATCGCCTGAAGCATACAATACAATAAAAATACAACAGTTTTACCATCGTATAACAGGAATAATTGCAGCAAGCGTGAAGGTAATGGTCATTTCTACGTTCCGGGCATCCTAGGCATCGCTCTTGGGCGTTGCTCCACCAGATCGTATAGTTGGGGCCTTAGAAGACAACGCCAGAAGCATAAAATACAATATAAATACAACTGTTGTTCCATCGCATAACAGGAGTAATTGCAACCAGTGTGAAAGATATGGTCATAACTACGTTCCGGGCAACCTGGGCTTCACTCTTGGACGTTGCCCCACCAGATCGAATAGCTAGGACCTTAGACTTCAAATACAGAAGCAGAAAATACAATAAAAATGCAACAGTTCTTCAATCGTATAGCATGAATAATTGCAACCATTGTGAAAGTAACGATCATTTCGACGTTTCGGGCATCCCAGACTTAACTCTGAGGCATTGCTCCACCAGGTCGAAGTGTTAGGGCCTAAGAAGTCAACGCCAGAAGCATAAAATACGATATAAATACAACAGCTTTTCCATCGTATAAAACGAATAATGGTAACCAGTGTGAAAGTGATGGTCATTTCTTCGTTCCAGGCAACCTAGGCTTCACTTTGGGGCGTTGCTCCACCAGATCGAATAGTTAGGGCCTAAGAAGCCAACGCCAGAAGCATAAAATACAATATAAATATAACAGTTTTTCCATCGTATAAAACGAATAATAGCAACCAGTGTGAAAGCTATGGTCATTTCTACGTTCCGGGCAACCAAGGCTTCACTCTAGGCCGTTGTTCCACCCGATCGAATAGTTAGGGCCTTAGAAATCAGCGCCCGAAGCATAAAATACAAAATAAATAGAACAGCTGTTCCATGTATAAAACGAATAATTGTTTCCAGTGTGAAAGTTATGATCATTTCTACGTTCCGGGCAACCTAGGCTTCACCGTAGGGCGTTACTCCACCAGATGGAATAGTTAGGGCCTAAGAAGTCAACCCCAGAAGCATAAAATACGATATAAATACAACAGCTTTTCCATCATATAAAACGAATAATGGTAACCAGTGTGAAAGTTATGGTCATTTCTACGTTCCGGGCAACCTAGGCTTCACTCTAGGACGTTGCTCCACCAGATCGAATAGTTAGGGCCTAAGATGTCAACGCCAGAAACATAAAATACAATAAAGATGCAACAGTTTTTCCATCGTATAACAGGAATAATTGCAACCAGTGTGAATGTAATGGTCATTTGTACGTTCCGGGCAACCTAGGCTTCACTCTAGGGCG
The DNA here is from genome assembly GCF_051401765.1 of Calliopsis andreniformis. Lineage (NCBI taxonomy): Eukaryota > Metazoa > Arthropoda > Insecta > Hymenoptera > Andrenidae > Calliopsis > Calliopsis andreniformis. The sequence goes on along the minus strand of NW_027480436.1, from coordinate 4,694,454 downwards.
TTGTTCCACCAGACCGAATAGGTAGGGCCATGGAAGTCAACGCCCCAAGCATAAAATACATTAAATATACAAGAGTTTTTACATCGTATAACAGGAATTATTGCAACCAGTGTGAAAGTGATGGTCATTTCAACGTTCCGGTCAACCTCGGCTTCACTCTGGGGCGTTGTTCCACCAGCTCGAATAGTTAGGGCCTAAGAAGTCAACGCCAGAAGCATAAAATACAATATAAATATAACAGTTATTCCATCGTAAAAAACGAATAATAGCAACCAGTGTGAATGCTATGGTCATTTCTACGTTCCAGGCAACCTAGGCTTCACTCTAGGCCGTTGCTCCACCCGATCGAATAGTTAGGGCCTTAGAAGTCAACGCCCGAAGCATAAAATACGATAAATATACAAGAGTTTTTCCATCGTATAACAGGAATAATTGCAACCAGTGTGAAAGTGATGGTCATTTCTACGTACCGGGCAACCTAGGCTCCACTCTAGGGCGTTGTACCACCGGATCGAATAGTTAGGGCTTTAGAAGTCAACGCCAGAAGCATAAAATACAAAATAAATAGTACAGTTCTTCCAAGTATAAAACGAATAATTGCTACCAGTGTAAAAGTTATGGTCATTTCTACGTTCCGGGCAACATAGGCTTCACTCTAGAGCGTTGTTCCACCAGATCGAATAGGTAGGGCCTTAGAAGTCATCGCCTGAAGCATAGAATACAATAAAAATACAACAGTTTTACCATCGTATAACAGGAATAATTGCAACCAGTGCGAAGGTAATGACCATTTCGACGTTTCGGGCATCCTAGGCTTAACTCTGAGGCGTTGCCCCACCAGATCGAATAGCTAGGATCTCAGAATTCAAATACAGAAGCAGAAAATACAACAAAAGTGCAACAGTTCTTCAATCGTATAGCATGAATAATTGCAACCAGTGTGAAAGTAACGATCATTTCGACGTTTCGGGCATCCTAGACTTGACTCTGAGGCATTGCTCCACAAGATCGAATAGTTAGGGCCTAAGAAGTCAACGCCAGAAGCATAAAATACAATATAAATACAATAGCTTTTCCATCGTATAAAACGAATAATAGCACCCAGTGTGAAAGTTATGGTCATTTCTACGTTCCGGGCAACATAGGCTTCCCTCTTGTATGTTGCCTCACCTGATCGAATAGCTAGGACCATAGAAGTCAAAGCCAGAAGCAGAAAAAACAATAAAAATGCAACTGTTTTTCCATCGTATGGCATGAATAGTTGCAAACCAGTGAGAAATTAATGATCATTTCGACGTTTCGGGCATCCTAGACTTAACTCTGAGGCATTGCTCCAACAGGTCGAAGTGTTAGGGCCTTGGAATTCAACGCCAGAAGCATAAACTACAAAATAAATACAACAGTCTTTCAATCGTATAAAACGAATAATTGCAACCTGTGTGAAGGTTATGGTCATATCTACGTTCCGGACAGCCCGGGCTTCACTGTAGGGTGTTGCTCCACCAGATCGAATAGGTAGGGCCATAGAAGTCAACGCCCGAAGCTAAAAATTCGATAAATATAAAAGAGTTTTTCAATCGTACAACAGGAATAATTTCAACCAGTGTGAAAGTGATGGTCATTTCTACGTTCCGGGCAACCTAGGCTTCACTCTAGGGCGTTGTACCACCAGATCGAATAGTTAGGGCCTTAGAAGTTAACGCCAGAAGCATAAAATACAAAATAAATAGAACAGTTCTTACATGTATAAAACGAATAATTGCTACCAGTGTGAAAGTTATGGTCACCTCTACGTTCCGGGCAACCTAGGCTTCACCCTAGTGCGTTGTTCCACCAGATGGAATAGTTAGGGCCTAAGAAGTCAACGCCAGAAGCATAAAATACGATATAAATACAACAGCTTTTCCATCGTATAAAACGAATAATGGTAACCAGTGTGAAAGTAATGTTCATTTCTTCGTTCCGGGCAACCTAGGCTTCACTCTAGGACGTTGCTCCACCAGATCGAATAGTTAGGGCCTTAGAAGTTAATGCCAGATGCATAAAATACAAAACAAATAGAACAGTTTTTACATGTATAAAACGAATAATTGCTACCCGTGTCAAAGAGTTGGTCATTTCTACGTTCCGGGCAACCTAGGCTTCACCCTAGGGCGTTGTTCCACCAGATGGAATAGTTAGGGCCTAAGAACTCAACGCCAGAAGCATAAAATACAATAAAGATGCAACAGTTTTTCCATCGTATAACAGGAATTATTGCTACCAGTGTGAAGGTAATGGTATGTTCTACGTTCCGGGCAACCTACTCTTCACTCTAGGGCGGTGCTCCACCAGGTTAAATAGTTAGAGCCTAAGAAGTCAACGCCAGAAGCATAAAATAAAATATAAATACAAAAGCCTTTCCATCGTATATAATGTATATTAGCAAACAGTGTGAAAGTAATGGTCATTTCTACGTTCCCAGCAACCTAGGCTTCACTGTAGGTTGTTGCTCCGCCAGATCGTATAGGTAGGGCCTTAGAAGTCAACGCCAGAAGCATAAAATACAAAATAAATAAAACTGTCTTTCAATCGTATAAAACGAATAATTGCAACCTGTGTGAAAGTTATGGTCATTTCTACGTTCCGGGCAACCTAGGCTTCACCCTGGTGCGTTGCTACACCAGATCGAATAGATAGGGCCTTAGAAGTCATCGCCTGAAGCATACAATACAATAAAAATACAACAGTTTTACCATCGTATAACAGGAATAATTGCAGCAAGCGTGAAGGTAATGGTCATTTCTACGTTCCGGGCATCCTAGGCATCGCTCTTGGGCGTTGCTCCACCAGATCGTATAGTTGGGGCCTTAGAAGACAACGCCAGAAGCATAAAATACAATATAAATACAACTGTTGTTCCATCGCATAACAGGAGTAATTGCAACCAGTGTGAAAGATATGGTCATAACTACGTTCCGGGCAACCTGGGCTTCACTCTTGGACGTTGCCCCACCAGATCGAATAGCTAGGACCTTAGACTTCAAATACAGAAGCAGAAAATACAATAAAAATGCAACAGTTCTTCAATCGTATAGCATGAATAATTGCAACCATTGTGAAAGTAACGATCATTTCGACGTTTCGGGCATCCCAGACTTAACTCTGAGGCATTGCTCCACCAGGTCGAAGTGTTAGGGCCTTGGAATTCAACGCCAGAAGCATAAAATACAAAATAAATACAACAGTCTTTCAATCGTGTAAAACGAATAATTGCAACCTGTGTGAAGGTTATGGTCATATCTACGTTCCTGACAAACTAGGCTTCACTGTAGGGTGTTGCTCCACCAGATCGAATAGGTAGGGCCATAGAAGACAACGCCAGAAGCATAAAATACGATATAGATACAACAGATTTTCCATCGTATAAAACGAATAATGGCAACCAGTGTGAAAGTTATGGTCATTTCTACGTTCCGGGCAACCTAGGCTTCACTCTAGGCCGTTGCTCCACCATATCTAATAGCTAGGGCCTTAGAAGTCAACGCCCGAAGCATAAAATACAAAATAAATAGAACAGCTTTTCAATGTATAAAACGAATAATTGCTTCCTGTGTGAAAGTTATGGTCATTTCTACGTTCCGGGCAACCTAGGCTTCACCCGAGGGCGTCGTTCCACCAGATGGAATAGTTGGGACCTAAGAAGTCAACGCCAGAAGCATAAAATATGATATATATACATCAGCTTTTCCATCGTATAAAACGAATAATGGCAAACAGTGTGAAAGTTATGATCATTTCCACGTTCCGGGCAACCTGGGCTTCACCCTAGTGCGTTGCTACACCAGATCGAATAGTTAGGGCCTTAGAAGTCATCGCCTGAAGCATACAATACAATAAAAATACAACAGTTTTACCATCGTATAACAGGAATAATTGCAACCAGTGCGGAAGTAATGACCATTTCGACGTTTCGGGCATCCTAGACTTAACTCTGAGGCGTTGCCCCACCAGATCGAATAGCTAGGACCTTAGAATTCAGATACAGATGCAGATAATACAATAAAAATGCAACAGTTCTTCAATCGTATAGCATGAATAATTGCAACCAGTGTGAAAGTAACGATAATTTCGACTTTTCGGGCATCCTAGACTTAACTCTGAGGTATTGCTCCACAAGATCGAATAGTTAGGGCCTAAGAAGTCAACGCCAGAAGCATAAAATACAATATAAATACAATAGCTTTTCCATTGTATAAAACGAATAATTGCTCCCAGTGTGAAAGTTATGGTCATTTCTACGTTCTGGGCAACATAGACTTCCCTCTTGGACGTTGCCTCACCTGATCGAATAGCTAGGACCTTAGAAGTCAAAGCCAGAAGAAGAAAAAACAATAAAAATGCAACAGTTTTTCCATCTTCTAGCATGAATATTTGCAACCAGTGAGAAATTAATGATCATTTCGACGTTTCGGGCATCCTAGACTTAACTCTGAGGCATTGATCCACCAGGTCGAAGTGTTAGGGCCTTGGAATTCAACGCCAGAAGCATAACCTACAAAATAAATACAGCACTCCTTCAATCCTATAAAACGAATAATTGCAACCTGTGTGAAGGTTATGGTCATATCTACGATCCGGACAACCTAGGCTTCACTGTAGGGTGTTGCTCCACCAGATCGAATAGGTAGGGCCATAGAAGTCAACGCCCGAAGCTAAAAATACGATAAATATAAAAGAGTTTTTCCATCGTATAACAGGAATAATTGCAACCAGTGTGAAAGTGATGGTCATTTCTACGTTCCGGGCAACCTAGGCTTCACTCTGGGGCGTTGTTCCACCAGATCGAATAGTTAGGGCCTAAGAAGTCAACGGCAGAAGCATAAAATACAATATAAATATAACAGTTTTTCCATCGTATAAAACGAATAATAGCAACCAGTGTGAAAGCTATGGTCATTTCTACGTTCAGGGCAACCTAGGCTTCACCATAGAGGGTTGCTCCACCATATGGAATAGTTGGGGCCTAAGAAGTCAACGCCAGAAGCATAAAATACGACATAAATGCATCAGCTTTTCCATCGTATAATACGAGTAATGGCAACCAGTGTGAAAGTTATGGTCATTTCTACGTTCCGGGCAACCTAGGCTTCACTCTAGGGCGTTGCTCCACCAGATCGTATAGTTAGGGCCTTAGAAGTCAACGCCAGAAGCATAAAATACAATATAAATAGAACAGTTTTTCCATGTATAAAACGAATAATTGCTACCAGTGTGAAAGTTATGGTCATTTCTACGTTCCGGGCAACCTAGGCTTCACTCCAGGGCGTTGTTCGACCAGATGGAATAGTTAGGGCCTAAGAAGTCAACGCCAGAAGCATAAAATACGATATAAATACAACAGCTTTTCCATCGTATAAAACGAATAATGGTAACCAGTGTGAAAGTGATGGTCATTTCTTCGTTCCAGGCAACCTAGGCTTCACTTTGGGGCGTTGTTCCACCAGATCGAATAGTTAGGGCCTAAGAAGCCAACGCCAGAAGCATAAAATACAATATAAATATAACAGTTTTTCCATCGTATAAAACGAATAATAGCAACCAGTGTGAAAGCTATGGTCATTTCTACGTTCCGGGCAACCTAGGCTTCACTCTAGGCCGTTGTTCCACCCGACCGAATAGTTAGGGCCTTAGAAATCAGCGCCCGAAGCATAAAATACAAAATAAATAGAACAGCTGTTCCATGTATAAAACGAATAATTGTTTCCAGTGTGAAAGTTATGATCATTTCTACGTTCCGGGCAACCTAGGCTTCACCGTAGGGCGTCGTTCCACCAGATGGAATAGTTAGGGCCTAAGAAGTCAACCCCAGAAGCATAAAATACGATATAAATACAACAGCTTTTCCATCATATAAAACGAATAATGGTAACCAGTGTGAAAGTTATGGCCATTTCTACGTTCTGGGCAACCTAGGCTTCACTCTAGGACGTTGCTCCACCAGATCGAATAGGTAGGGCCATGGAAGTCAACGCCCCAAGCATAAAATACATTAAATATACAAGAGTTTTTACATCGTATAACAGGAATTATTGCAATCAGTGTGAAAGTGATGGTCATTTCAACGTTCCGGTCAACCTGAGCTTCACTCTGGGGCGTTGTTCCACCAGATCGAATAGTTAGGGCCTAAGACGTCAACGCCAGAAGCATAAAATACAATATAAATATAACAGTTATTCCATCGTAAAAAACGAATAATAGCAACCAGTGTGAAAGCTATGGTCATTTCTACGTTCCAGGCAACCTAGGCTTCACTCTAGGCCGTTGCTCCACCCGATCGAATAGTTAGGGCCTTAGAAGTCAACGCCCGAAGCATAAAATACGATAAATATACAAGAGTTTTTCCATCGTATAACAGGAATAATTGCAACCAGTGTGAAAGTGATGGTCATTTCTACGTACCGGGCAACCTAGGCTTCACTCTAGGGCGTTGTACCACCAGATCGAATAGTTAGGGCTTTAGAAATCAACGCCAGAAGCATAAAATACAAAATAAATAGAGCAGTTCTTCCATGTATAAAACGAATAATTGCTACCAGTGTGAAAGTTATGGTCATTTCTACGTTCCGGGCAACCTAGGCTTCACTCTGGGGCGTTGTTCCACCAGATCGAATAGTTAGGGCCTAAGAAGTCAACGGCAGAAGCATAAAATACAATATAAATATAACAGTTTTTCCATCGTATAAAACGAATAATAGCATCCAGTGTGAAAGCTATGGTCATTTCTACGTTCCGGGCAACCTATGCTTCACCATAGAGGGTTGCTCCACCATATGGAATAGTTGGGGCCTAAGATGTCAGCGCCAGAAGCATAAAATGCGATATAGATACAACAGATTTTCCATCGTATAAAACGAATAATGACAACCAGTGTGAAAGTTATGGTCATTTCTACGTTCCGGGCAACCTAGGCTTCACTCTAGGCCGTTGCTCCACCAGATCGAATAGCTAGGGCCTTAGAAGTCAACGCCCGAAGCATAAAATACAAAATAAATAGAACAGCTTTTCCATGTATAAATCGAATAATTGCTTCCTGTGTGAAAGTTATGGTCATTTCTACGTTCCGGGCAACCTAGGCTTCACCCGAGGGCGTCGTTCCACCAGATGGAATAGTTGGGACCTAAGAAGTCAACGCCAGAAGCATAAAATATGATATATATACATCAGCTTTTCCATCGTATAAAACGAATAATGGCAAACTGTGTGAAAGTTATGATCATTTCCACGTTCCGGGCAGCCTAGGCTTCACCCTAGTGCGTTGCTACACCAGATCGAATAGTTAGGGCCTTAGAAGTCATCGCCTGAAGCATACAATACAATAAAAATACAACAGTTTTACCATCGTATAACAGGAATAATTGCAACCAGTGCGAAAGTAATAACCATTTCGAAGTTTCGGGCATCCTAGGCTTAACTCTGAGGCGTTGCCCCATCAGATCGAATAGCTAGGACCTTAGAATTCAGATACAGATGCAGATAATACAATAAGAGTGCAACAGTTCTTCAATCGTATAGCATGGATAATTGCAACCAGTGTGAAAGTAACGATCATTTCGACGTTTCGGGCATCCTAGACTTAACTCTGAGGCATTGCTCCACAAGATCGAATAGTTAGGGCCTAAGAAGTCAACGCCAGAAGCATAAAATACAATATAAATACAATAGCTTTTCCATTGTATAAAACGGATAATTGCTCCCAGTGTGAAAGTTATGGTCATTTCTACGTTCCGGGCAACATAGGCTTCCCTCTTGAACGTTGCCTCACCTGATCGAATAGCTAGGACCTTAGAAGTCAAAGCCAGAAGAAGAAAAAACAATAAAAATGCAACAGTTTTTCCATCTTCTAGCATGAATAGTTGCAACCAGTGAGAAATTAATGATCATTTCGACGTTTCGGGCATCCTAGACTTAACTCTGAGGCATTGCTCCACCAGGTCGAAGTGTTAGGGCCTTGGAATTCAACGCCAGAAGCATAAACTACAAAATAAATACAACACTCCTTCAATCGTATAAAACGAATAATTGCAACCTGTGTGAAGGTTATGGTCATATCTACGATCCGGACAACCTAGGCCTCACTGTAGGGTGTTGCTCCACCAGATCGAATAGGTAGGGCCATAGAAGTCAGCGCCCGAAGCTAAAAATACGATAAATATAAAAGAGTTTTTCCATCGTATAACAGGAATAATTGCAACCAGTGTGAAAGTGATGGACATTTCAACGTTCCGGGCAACCTAGGCTTCACTCTAGGACGTTGTACCACCAGATCGAATAGTTAGGGCCTTAGAAGTCAACGCCAGAAGCATAAAATGCAAAATAAATAGAACAGTTCTTACATGTATAAAACGAATAATTGCTACCAGTGTGAAAGTTATGGTCATTTCTACGTTCCGGGCAACCTAGGCTTCACCATAGTGCGTTGGTCCACCAGATGGAATAGTTAGGGCCTAAGAAGTCAACGCCAGAAGCATAAAATACGATATAAATACAACAGCTTTTCCATCGTATAAAACGAATAATGGTAACCAGTGTGAAAGTTATGGTCATTTCTACGTTCCGGGCAACCTAGGCTTCACTCTAGGACGTTCCTCCACCAGATCGAATAGTTAGGGCCTAAGAAGTCAACGCCAGAAGCATAAAATACAATAAAGATGCAACAGTTTTTCCATCGTATAACAGGAATAATTGCAACCAGTGTGAATGTAATGGTCATTTGTACGTTCCGGGCAACCTAGGCTTCACTCTAGGGCGTTGCTCCACCAGATCGAATAGTTAGTGCCTTAGAAGTCAACGCCCGAAGCATAAAATACAAAATAAATAGAACAGATTTTCCATGTATACAACGAATAATTGTTTCCAGTGTGAAAGTTATGATCATTTCTACGTTCCGGGCAACCTAGGCTTCACCATAGGGCGTTGTTCCACCAGATGGAATAGTTGGGGCCTAAGATGTCAGCGCCAGAAGCATAAAATACGATATAGATACAACAGATTTTCCATCGTATAAAACGAATAATGACAACCAGTGTGAAAGTTATGGTCATTTCTACGTTCCGGGCAACCTAGGCTTCACTCTAGGCCGTTGCTCCACCAGATCGAATAGCTAGGGCCTTAGAAGTCAACGCCCGAAGCATAAAATACAAAATAAATAGAACAGCTTTTCCATGTATAAATCGAATAATTGCTTCCTGTGTGAAAGTTATGGTCATTTCTACGTTCCGGGCAACCTAGGCTTCACCCGAGGGCGTCGTTCCACCAGATGGAATAGTTGGGACCTAAGAAGTCAACGCCAGAAGCATAAAATATGATATAAATACATCAGCTTTTCCATCGCATAAAACGAATAATGGCAAACAGTGTGAAAGTTATGGTCATTTCCACGTTCCGGGCAACCTAGGCTTCACCCTAGTGCGTTGCTACACCAGATCGAATAGTTAGAGCCTTAGAAGTCATCGCATGAAGCATACAATACAATAAAAATACAACAGTTTTACCATCGTATAACAGTAATAATTGCAACCAGTGCGAAAGTAATGACCATTTCGACGTTTCGGGCATCCTAGGCTTAACTCTGAGGCGTTGCCCCACCAGATCGAATAGCTAGGACCTCAGAATTCAAATACAGAAGCAGAAAATACAATAAAAATGCAACAGTTCTTCAATCGTATAGCATGAATAATTGCAACCAGTGTGAATGTAACGATCATTTCGACGTTTCTGGCATCCTAGACTTAACTCTGAGGCATTGCTCCACAAGATCGAATAGTTAGGGCCTAAGAAGTCAACGCCAGAAGCATGAAATACAATATAAATACAATAGCTTTTCCATTGTATAAAACGGATAATTGCTCCCAGTGTGAAAGTTATGGTCATTTCTACGTTCCGGGCAACATAGGCTTCTCTCTTGGACGTTGCCTCACCTGATCGAATAGCTAGGACCTTAGAAGTCAAAGCCAGAAGAAGAAAAAACAATAAAAATGCAACAGTTTTTCCATCTTCTAGCATGAATAGTTGCAACCAGTGAGAAATTAATGATCATTTCGACGTTTCGGGCATCCTAGACTTAACTCTGAGGCATTGCTCCACCAGGTCGAAGTGTTAGGGCCTTGGAATTCAACGCCAGAAGCATAAACTACAAAATAAATACAACACTCCTTCAATCGTATAAAACGGATAATTGCAACCTGTGTGAAGGTTATGGTCATATCTACGATCCGGACAACCTAGGCTTCACTGTAGGGTGTTGCTCCACCAGATCGAATAGGTAGGGCCATAGAAGTCAGCGCCCGAAGCTAAAAATAAGATAAATATAAAAGAGTTTTTCCATCATATAACAGGAATAATTGCAACCAGTGTGAAAGTGATGGTCATTTCTACGTTCCGGGCAACCTAGGCTTCACTCTAGGACGTTGTACCACCAGATCGAATAGTTAGGGCCTTAGAAGTCAACGCCAGAAGCATAAAATACAAAATAAATAGAACAGTTCTTACATGTATAAAACGAATAATTGCTACCAGTGTGAAAGTTATGGTCATTTCTACGTTCCGGGCAACCTAGGCTTCACCATAGTGCGTTGGTCCACCAGATGGAATAGTTAGGGCCTAAGAAGTCAACGCCAGAAGCATAAAATACGATATAAATACAACAGCTTTTCCATCGTATAAAACGAATAATGGTAACCAGTGTGAAAGTTATGGTCATTTCTACGTTCCGGGCAACCTAGGCTTCACTCTAGGACGTTCCTCCACCAGATCGAATAGTTAGGGCCTAAGAAGTCAACGCCAGAAGCATAAAATACAATAAAGATGCAACAGTTTTTCCATCGTATAACAGGAATAATTGCAACCAGTGTGAATGTAATGGTCATTTGTACGTTCCGGGCAACCTAGGCTTCACTCTAGGGCGTTGCTCCACCAGATCGAATAGTTAGTGCCTTAGAAGTCAACGCCCGAAGCATAAAATACAAAATTAATAGAACAGCTTTTCCATGTATAAATCGAATAATTGCTTCCTGTGTGAAAGTTATGGTCATTTCTACGTTCCGGGCAACCTAGGCTTCACCCGAGGGCGTCGTTCCACCAGATGGAATAGTTGGGACCTAAGAAGTCAACGCCAGAAGCATAAAATATGATATAAATACATCAGCTTTTCCATCGCATAAAACGAATAATGGCAAACAGTGTGAAAGTTATGGTCATTTCCACGTTCCGGGCAACCTAGGCTTCACCCTAGTGCGTTGCTACACCAGATCGAATAGTTAGAGCCTTAGAAGTCATCGCATGAAGCATACAATACAATAAAAATACAACAGTTTTACCATCGTATAACAGTAATAATTGCAACCAGTGCGAAAGTAATGACCATTTCGACGTTTCGGGCATCCTAGGCTTAACTCTGAGGCGTTGCCCCACCAGATCGAATAGCTAGGACCTCAGAATTCAAATACAGAAGCAGAAAATACAATAAAAATGCAACAGTTCTTCAATCGTATAGCATGAATAATTGCAACCAGTGTGAATGTAACGATCATTTCGACGTTTCTGGCATCCTAGACTTAACTCTGAGGCATTGCTCCACAAGATCGAATAGTTAGGGCCTAAGAAGTCAACGCCAGAAGCATGAAATACAATATAAATACAATAGCTTTTCCATTGTATAAAACGGATAATTGCTCCCAGTGTGAAAGTTATGGTCATTTCTACGTTCCGGGCAACATAGGCTTCTCTCTTGGACGTTGCCTCACCTGATCGAATAGCTAGGACCTTAGAAGTCAAAGCCAGAAGAAGAAAAAACAATAAAAATGCAACAGTTTTTCCATCTTCTAGCATGAATAGTTGCAACCAGTGAGAAATTAATGATCATTTCGACGTTTCGGGCATCCTAGACTTAACTCTGAGGCATTGCTCCACCAGGTCGAAGTGTTAGGGCCTTGGAATTCAACGCCAGAAGCATAAACTACAAAATAAATACAACACTCCTTCAATCGTATAAAACGGATAATTGCAACCTGTGTGAAGGTTATGGTCATATCTACGATCCGGACAACCTAGGCTTCACTGTAGGGTGTTGCTCCACCAGATCGAATAGGTAGGGCCATAGAAGTCAGCGCCCGAAGCTAAAAATAAGATAAATATAAAAGAGTTTTTCCATCATATAACAGGAATAATTGCAACCAGTGTGAAAGTGATGGTCATTTCTACGTTCCGGGCAACCTAGGCTTCACTCTAGGACGTTGTACCACCAGATCGAATAGTTAGGGCCTTAGAAGTCAACGCCAGAAGCATAAAATACAAAATAAATAGAACAGTTCTTACATGTATAAAACGAATAATTGCTACCAGTGTGAAAGTTATGGTCATTTCTACGTTCCGGGCAACCTAGGCTTCACCATAGTGCGTTGGTCCACCAGATGGAATAGTTAGGGCCTAAGAAGTCAACGCCAGAAGCATAAAATACGATATAAATACAACAGCTTTTCCATCGTATAAAACGAATAATGGTAACCAGTGTGAAAGTTATGGTCATTTCTACGTTCCGGGCAACCTAGGCTTCACTCTAGGACGTTCCTCCACCAGATCGAATAGTTAGGGCCTAAGAAGTCAACGCCAGAAGCATAAAATACAATAAAGATGCAACAGTTTTTCCATCGTATAACAGGAATAATTGCAACCAGTGTGAATGTAATGGTCATTTGTACGTTCCGGGCAACCTAGGCTTCACTCTAGGGCGTTGCTCCACCAGATCGAATAGTTAGTGCCTTAGAAGTCAACGCCCGAAGCATAAAATACAAAATTAATAGAACAGATTTTCCATGTATACAACGAATAATTGTTTCCAGTGTGAAAGTTATGATCATTTCTACGTTCCGGGCAACCTAGGCTTCACCATAGGGCGTTGTTCCACCAGATGGAATAGTTGGGGCCTAAGATGTCAGCGCCCGAAGCATAAAATGCGATATAGATACAACAGATTTTCCATCGTATAAAACGAATAATGACAACCAGTGTGAAAGTTATGGTCATTTCTACGTTCCGGGCAACCTAGGCTTCACTCTAGGCCGTTGCTCCACCAGATCGAATAGCTAGGGCCTTAGAAGTCAACGCCCGAAGCATAAAATACAAAATAAATAGAACAGCTTTTCCATGTATAAATCGAATAATTGCTTCCTGTGTGAAAGTTATGGTCATTTCTACGTTCCGGGCAACCTAGGCTTCACCCGAGGGCGTCGTTCCACCAGATGGAATAGTTGGGACCTAAGAAGTCAACGCCAGAAGCATAAAATATGATATAAATACATCAGCTTTTCCATCGCATAAAACGAATAATGGCAAACAGTGTGAAAGTTATGGTCATTTCCACGATCCGGGCAACCTAGGCTTCACCCTAGTGCGTTGCTACACCTGATCGAATAGTTAGGGCCTTAGAAGTCATCGCCTGAAGCATACAATGCAATAAGAATACAACAGTTTTACCATCGTATAACAGGAATAATTGCAACCAGTGCGAAAGTAATGACCATTTCGAAGTTTCGGGCATCCTAGGCTTAACTCTGAGGCGTTGCCCCACCAGATCGAATAGCTAGGACCTCAGAATTCAAATACAGAAGCAGAAAATACAATAAAAATGCAACAGTTCTTCAATCGTATAGCATGAATAATTGCAACCAGTGTGAATGTAACGATCATTTCGACCTTTCTGGCATCCTAGACTTGACTCTGAGGCATTGCTCCACAAGATCGAATAGTTAGGGCCTAAGAAGTCAACGCCAGAAGCATAAAATACAATATAAATACAATAGCTTTTCCATCGTATAAAACGAATAATAGCACCCAGTGTGAAAGTTATGGTCATTTCTACGTTCCGGGCAACATAGGCTTCCCTCATGGACGTTGCCTCACCTGATCGAATAGCTAGGACCATAGAAGTCAAAGCCAGAAGCAGAAAAAACAATAAAAATGCAACTGTTTTTCCATCGTATGGCATGAATAGTTGCAAACCAGTGAGAAATTAATGATCATTTCGACGTTTCGGGCATCCTAGACTTAACTCTGAGGCATTGCTCCAACAGGTCGAAGTGTTAGGGCCTTGGAATTCAACGCCAGAAGCATAAACTACAAAATAAATACAACAGTCTTTCAATCGTATAAAACGAATGATTGCAACCTGTGTGAAGGTTATGGTCATATCTACGTTCCGGACAACCTGGGCTTCACTGTAGGGTGTTGCTCCACCAGATCGAATAGGTAGGGCCATAGAAGTCAACACCCGAAGCTAAAAATTCGATAAATATAAAAGTGTTTTTCCATCGTACAACAGGAATAATTTCAACCAGTGTGAAAGTGATGGTCATTTCTACGTTCCGGGCAACCTAGGCTTCACTCTAGGGCGTTGTACCACCAGATCGAATAGTTAGGGCCTTAGAAGTTAACGCCAGAAGCATAAAATACAAAATAAATAGAACAGTTCTTACATGTATAAAACGAATAATTGCTACCAGTGTGAAAGTTATGGTCACCTCTACGTTCCGGGCAACCTAGGCTTCACCCTAGTGCGTTGTTCCACCAGATGGAATAGTTAGGGCCTAAGAAGTCAACGCCAGAAGCATAAAATACGTTATAAATACAACAGCTTTTCCATCGTATAAAACGAATAATGGTAACCAGTGTGAAAGTTATGGTCATTTCTACGTTCCGGGCAACCTAGGCTTCACTCTAGGACGTTCCTCCACCAGATCGAATAGTTAGGGCCTAAGAAGTCAACGCCAGAAGCATAAAATACAATAAAGATGCAACAGTTTTTCCATCGTATAACAGGAATAATTGCAACCAGTGTGAATGTAATGGTCATTTGTACGTTCCGGGCAACCTAGGCTTCACTCTAGGGCGTTGCTCCACCAGATCGAATAGTTAGTGCCTTAGAAGTCAACGCCCGAAGCATAAAATACAAAATTAATAGAACAGATTTTCCATGTATACAACGAATAATTGTTTCCAGTGTGAAAGTTATGATCATTTCTACGTTCCGGGCAACCTAGGCTTCACCATAGGGCGTTGTTCCACCAGATGGAATAGTTGGGGCCTAAGATGTCAGCGCCCGAAGCATAAAATGCGATATAGATACAACAGATTTTCCATCGTATAAAACGAATAATGACAACCAGTGTGAAAGTTATGGTCATTTCTACGTTCCGGGCAACCTAGGCTTCACTCTAGGCCGTTGCTCCACCAGATCTAATAGCTAGGGCCTTAGAAGTCAACGCCCGAAGCATAAAATACAAAATAAATAGAACAGCTTTTCCATGTATAAAACGAATAATTGCTTCCTGTGTGAAAGTTATGGTCATTTCTACGTTCCGGGCAACCTAGGCTTCACCCGAGGGCGTCGTTCCACCAGATGGAATAGTTGGGACCTAAGAAGTCAACGCCAGAAGCATAAAATATGATATATATACATCAGCTTTTCCATCGTATACAACGAATAATGGCAAACAGTGTGAAAGTAATGATCATTTCCACGTTCCGGGCAACCTGGGCTTCACCCTAGTGCGCTGCTACACCAGATCGAATAGTTAGGGCCTTAGAAGTCATCGCCTGAAGCATACAATACAATAAAAATACAACAGTTTTACCATCGTATAACAGGAATAATTGCAACCAGTGCGAAAGTAATGACCATTTCGACGTTTCGGGCATCCTAGACTTAACTCTGAGGCGTTGCCCCACCAGATCGAATAGCTAGGACCTTAGAATTCAGATACAGATGCAGATAATACAATAAAAATGCAACAGTTCTTCAATCGTATAGCATGAATAATTGCAACCAGTGTGAAAGTAACGATCATTTCGACGTTTCGGGCATCCTAGACTTAACTCTGAGGCATTGCTCCACAAGATCGAATAGTTAGGGCCTAAGAAGTCAACGCCAGAAGCATAAAATACAATATAAATACAATAGCTTTTCCATCGTATAAAACGAATCATTGCAACCTGTGTGAAGGTTATGGTCATATCTACGTTCCGCACAAACTAGGCTTCACTGTAGCGTGTTGCTCCACCAGATCGAATAGGTAGGGCCATAGAAGTCAACGCCCGAAGCATAAAATACGATAAATATACAACAGTTTTTCCATCGTATAACAGGAATAATTGCAACCAGTGTGAAAGTGATGGTCATTTCTACGTTCCGGGCAACCTAGGCTTCACTCTGGGGCGTTGTTCCACCAGATCGAATAGTTAGGGCCTAAGAAGTCAACGGCAGAAGCATAAAATACAATACAAATATAACAGTTTTTCCATCGTATAAAACGAATAATAGCAACCAGTGTGAAAGCTATGGTCATTTCTACGTTCCGGGCAACCTAGGCTTCACCATAGAGGGTTGCTCCACCATATGGAATAGTTGGGGCCTAAGAAGTCAACGCCAGAAGCATAAAATACGATATAAATGCAACAGCTTTTCCATCGTATAATACGAATAATGGCAACCAGTGTGAAAGTTATGGCCATTTCTACGTTCCGGGCAACCTAGGCTTCACTCTAGGGCGTTGCTCCACCAGATCGTATAGTTAGGGCCTTAGAAGTCAACGCCAGAAGCATAAAATACAATATAAATAGAACAGTTTTTCCATGTATAAAAAGAATAATTGCTACCAGTGTGAAAGTTATGGTCATTTCTACGTTCCGGGCAACCTAGGCTTCACTGCAGGGCGTTGTTCCACCAGAAGGAATAGTTAGGGCCTAAGAAGTCAACGCCAGAAGCATAAAATACGATATAAATACAACAGCTTTTCCATCGTATAAAACGAATAATGGTAACCAGTGTGAAAGTGATGGTCATTTCTTCGTTCCAGGCAACCTAGGCTTCACTTTGGGGCGTTGTTCCACCAGATCGAATAGTTAGGGCCTAAGAAGCCAACGCCAGAAGCATAAAATACAATATAAATATAACAGTTTTTCCATCGTATAAGACGAATAATAGCAACCAGTGTGAAAGCTATGGTCATTTCTACGTTCCGGGCAACCTAGACTTCACTCTAGGCCGTTGTTCCACCCGATCGAATAGTTAGGGCCTTAGAAATCAGCGCCCGAAGCATAAAATACAAAATAAATAGAACAGCTGTTCCATGTATAAAACGAATAATTGTTTCCAGTGTGAAAGTTATGATCATTTCTACGTTCCGGGCAACCTAGGCTTCACCGTAGGGCGTTGTTCCACCAGATGGAATAGTTAGGGCCTAAGAAGTCAACCCCAGAAGCATAAAATACGATATAAATACAACAGCTTTTCCATCCTATAAAACGAATAATGGTAACCAGTGTGAAAGTTATGGTCATTTCTACGTTCCGGGCAACCTAGGCTTCACTCTAGGACGTTGCTCCACCAGATGGAATAGTTAGGGCCTAAGAAGTCAACGCCAGAAGCATAAAACACAATAAAGATACAACAGTTTTTCCATCGTATAACAGGAATAATTGCAACCAGTGTGAATGTAATGGTCATTTGTACGTTCCGGGCAACCTAGGCTTCACTCTAGGGCGTTGCTCCACCAGATCGAATAGTTAGTGCCTTAGAAGTCAACGCCCGAAGCATAAAATACAAAATAAATAGAACAGATTTTCCATGTATACAACGAATAATTGTTTCCAGTGTGAAAGTTATGATCATTTCTACGTTCCGGGCAACCTAGGCTTCACCATAGGGCGTTGTTCCACCAGATGGAATAGTTGGGGCCTAAGATGTCAGCGCCAGAAGCATAAAATACGATATAGATACAACAGATTTTCCATCGTATAAAACGAATAATGACAACCAGTGTGAAAGTTATGGTCATTTCTACGTTCCGGGCAACCTAGGCTTCACTCTAGGCCGTTGCTCCACCAGATCGAATAGCTAGGGCCTTAGAAGTCAACGCCCGAAGCATAAAATACAAAATAAATAGAACAGCTTTTCCATGTATAAATCGAATAATTGCTTCCTGTGTGAAAGTTATGGTCATTTCTACGTTCCGGGCAACCTACGCTTCACCCGAGGGCGTCGTTCCACCAGATGGAATAGTTGGGACCTAAGAAGTCAACGCCAGAAGCATAAAATATGATATAAATACATCAGCTTTTCCATCGCATAAAACGAATAATGGCAAACAGTGTGAAAGTTATGGTCATTTCCACGTTCCGGGCAACCTAGGCTTCACCCTAGTGCGTTGCTACACCAGATCGAATAGTTAGAGCCTTAGAAGTCATCGCATGAAGCATACAATACAATAAAAATACAACAGTTTTACCATCGTATAACAGGAATAATTGCAACCAGTGCGAAAGTAATGACCATTTCGACGTTTCGGGCATCCTAGGCTTAACTCTGAGGCGTTGCCCCACCAGATCGAATAGCTAGGACCTCAGAATTCAAATACAGAAGCAGAAAATACAATAAAAATGCAACAGTTCTTCAATCGTATAGCATGAATAATTGCAACCAGTGTGAATGTAACGATCATTTCGACGTTTCTGGCATCCTAGACTTAACTCTGAGGCATTGCTCCACAAGATCGAATAGTTAGGGCCTAAGAAGTCAACGCCAGAAGCATGAAATACAATATAAATACAATAGCTTTTCCATTGTATAAAACGGATAATTGCTCCCAGTGTGAAAGTTATGGTCATTTCTACGTTCCGGGCAACATAGGCTTCTCTCTTGGACGTTGCCTCACCTGATCGAATAGCTAGGACCTTAGAAGTCAAAGCCAGAAGAAGAAAAAACAATAAAAATGCAACAGTTTTTCCATCTTCTAGCATGAATAGTTGCAACCAGTGAGAAATTAATGATCATTTCGACGTTTCGGGCATCCTAGACTTAACTCTGAGGCATTGCTCCACCAGGTCGAAGTGTTAGGGCCTTGGAATTCAACGCCAGAAGCATAAACTACAAAATAAATACAACACTCCTTCAATCGTATAAAACGGATAATTGCAACCTGTGTGAAGGTTATGGTCATATCTACGATCCGGACAACCTAGGCTTCACTGTAGGGTGTTGCTCCACCAGATCGAATAGGTAGGGCCATAGAAGTCAGCGCCCGAAGCTAAAAATAAGATAAATATAAAAGGGTTTTTCCATCATATAACAGGAATAATTGCAACCAGTGTGAAAGTGATGGTCATTTCTACGTTCCGGGCAACCTAGGCTTCACTCTAGGACGTTGTACCACCAGATCGAATAGTTAGGGCCTTAGAAGTCAACGCCAGAAGCATAAAATACAAAATAAATAGAACAGTTCTTACATGTATAAAACGAATAATTGCTACCAGTGTGAAAGTTATGGTCATTTCTACGTTCCGGGCAACCTAGGCTTCACCATAGTGCGTTGGTCCACCAGATGGAATAGTTAGGGCCTAAGAAGTCAACGCCAGAAGCATAAAACACGATATAAATACAACAGCTTTTCCATCGTATAAAACGAATAATGGTAACCAGTGTGAAAGTTATGGTCATTTCTACGTTCCGGGCAACCTAGGCTTCACTCTAGGACGTTCCTCCACCAGATCGAATAGTTAGGGCCTAAGAAGTCAACGCCAGAAGCATAAAATACAATAAAGATGCAACAGTTTTTCCATCGTATAACAGGAATAATTGCAACCAGTGTGAATGTAATGGTCATTTGTACGTTCCGGGCAACCTAGGCTTCACTCTAGGGCGTTGCTCCACCAGATCGAATAGTTAGTGCCTTAGAAGTCAACGCCCGAAGCATAAAATACAAAATTAATAGAACAGATTTTCCATGTATACAACGAATAATTGTTTCCAGTGTGAAAGTTATGATCATTTCTACGTTCCGGGCAACCTAGGCTTCACCATAGGGCGTTGTTCCACCAGATGGAATAGTTGGGGCCTAAGATGTCAGCGCCCGAAGCATAAAATGCGATATAGATACAACAGATTTTCCATCGTATAAAACGAATAATGACAACCAGTGTGAAAGTTATGGTCATTTCTACGTTCCGGGCAACCTAGGCTTCACTCTAGGCCGTTGCTCCACCAGATCGAATAGCTAGGGCCTTAGAAGTCAACGCCCGAAGCATAAAATACAAAATAAATAGAACAGCTTTTCCATGTATAAATCGAATAATTGCTTCCTGTGTGAAAGTTATGGTCATTTCTACGTTCCGGGCAACCTAGGCTTCACCCGAGGGCGTCGTTCCACCAGATGGAATAGTTGGGACCTAAGAAGTCAACGCCAGAAGCATAAAATATGATATATATACATCAGCTTTTCCATCGTATACAACGAATAATGGCAAACAGTGTGAAAGTAATGATCATTTCCACGTTCCGGGCAACCTGGGCTTCACCCTAGTGCGTTGCTACACCAGATCGAATAGTTAGGGCCTTAGAAGTCATCGCCTGAAGCATACAATACAATAAAAATACAACAGTTTTACCATCGTATAACAGGAATAATTGCAACCAGTGCGAAAGTAATGACCATTTCGACGTTTCGGGCATCCTAGACTTAACTCTGAGGCGTTGCCCCACCAGATCGAATAGCTAGGACCTTAGAATTCAGATACAGATGCAGATAATACAATAAAAATGCAACAGTTCTTCAATCGTATAGCATGAATAATTGCAACCAGTGTGAAAGTAACGATCATTTCGACGTTTCGGGCATCCTAGACTTAACTCTGAGGCATTGCTCCACAAGATCGAATAGTTAGGGCCTAAGAAGTCAACGCCAGAAGCATAAAATACAATATAAATACAATAGCTTTTCCATCGTATAAAACGAATCATTGCAACCTGTGTGAAGGTTATGGTCATATCTACGTTCCGCACAAACTAGGCTTCACTGTAGCGTGTTGCTCCACCAGATCGAATAGGTAGGGCCATAGAAGTCAACGCCCGAAGCATAAAATACGATAAATATACAACAGTTTTTCCATCGTATAACAGGAATAATTGCAACCAGTGTGAAAGTGATGGTCATTTCTACGTTCCGGGCAACCTAGGCTTCACTCTGGGGCGTTGTTCCACCAGATCGAATAGTTAGGGCCTAAGAAGTCAACGGCAGAAGCATAAAATACAATACAAATATAACAGTTTTTCCATCGTATAAAACGAATAATAGCAACCAGTGTGAAAGCTATGGTCATTTCTACGTTCCGGGCAACCTAGGCTTCACCATAGAGGGTTGCTCCACCATATGGAATAGTTGGGGCCTAAGAAGTCAACGCCAGAAGCATAAAATACGATATAAATGCAACAGCTTTTCCATCGTATAATACGAATAATGGCAACCAGTGTGAAAGTTATGGCCATTTCTACGTTCCGGGCAACCTAGGCTTCACTCTAGGGCGTTGCTCCACCAGATCGTATAGTTAGGGCCTTAGAAGTCAACGCCAGAAGCATAAAATACAATATAAATAGAACAGTTTTTCCATGTATAAAAAGAATAATTGCTACCAGTGTGAAAGTTATGGTCATTTCTACGTTCCGGGCAACCTAGGCTTCACTGCAGGGCGTTGTTCCACCAGAAGGAATAGTTAGGGCCTAAGAAGTCAACGCCAGAAGCATAAAATACGATATAAATACAACAGCTTTTCCATCGTATAAAACGAATAATGGTAACCAGTGTGAAAGTGATGGTCATTTCTTCGTTCCAGGCAACCTAGGCTTCACTTTGGGGCGTTGTTCCACCAGATCGAATAGTTAGGGCCTAAGAAGCCAACGCCAGAAGCATAAAATACAATATAAATATAACAGTTTTTCCATCGTATAAGACGAATAATAGCAACCAGTGTGAAAGCTATGGTCATTTCTACGTTCCGGGCAACCTAGACTTCACTCTAGGCCGTTGTTCCACCCGATCGAATAGTTAGGGCCTTAGAAATCAGCGCCCGAAGCATAAAATACAAAATAAATAGAACAGCTGTTCCATGTATAAAACGAATAATTGTTTCCAGTGTGAAAGTTATGATCATTTCTACGTTCCGGGCAACCTAGGCTTCACCGTAGGGCGTTGTTCCACCAGATGGAATAGTTAGGGCCTAAGAAGTCAACCCCAGAAGCATAAAATACGATATAAATACAACAGCTTTTCCATCCTATAAAACGAATAATGGTAACCAGTGTGAAAGTTATGGTCATTTCTACGTTCCGGGCAACCTAGGCTTCACTCTAGGACGTTGCTCCACCAGATGGAATAGTTAGGGCCTAAGAAGTCAACGCCAGAAGCATAAAACACAATAAAGATACAACAGTTTTTCCATCGTATAACAGGAATAATTGCAACCAGTGTGAATGTAATGGTCATTTGTACGTTCCGGGCAACCTAGGCTTCACTCTAGGGCGTTGCTCCACCAGATCGAATAGTTAGTGCCTTAGAAGTCAACGCCCGAAGCATAAAATACAAAATAAATAGAACAGATTTTCCATGTATACAACGAATAATTGTTTCCAGTGTGAAAGTTATGATCATTTCTACGTTCCGGGCAACCTAGGCTTCACCATAGGGCGTTGTTCCACCAGATGGAATAGTTGGGGCCTAAGATGTCAGCGCCAGAAGCATAAAATACGATATAGATACAACAGATTTTCCATCGTATAAAACGAATAATGACAACCAGTGTGAAAGTTATGGTCATTTCTACGTTCCGGGCAACCTAGGCTTCACTCTAGGCCGTTGCTCCACCAGATCGAATAGCTAGGGCCTTAGAAGTCAACGCCCGAAGCATAAAATACAAAATAAATAGAACAGCTTTTCCATGTATAAATCGAATAATTGCTTCCTGTGTGAAAGTTATGGTCATTTCTACGTTCCGGGCAACCTACGCTTCACCCGAGGGCGTCGTTCCACCAGATGGAATAGTTGGGACCTAAGAAGTCAACGCCAGAAGCATAAAATATGATATAAATACATCAGCTTTTCCATCGCATAAAACGAATAATGGCAAACAGTGTGAAAGTTATGGTCATTTCCACGTTCCGGGCAACCTAGGCTTCACCCTAGTGCGTTGCTACACCAGATCGAATAGTTAGAGCCTTAGAAGTCATCGCATGAAGCATACAATACAATAAAAATACAACAGTTTTACCATCGTATAACAGGAATAATTGCAACCAGTGCGAAAGTAATGACCATTTCGACGTTTCGGGCATCCTAGGCTTAACTCTGAGGCGTTGCCCCACCAGATCGAATAGCTAGGACCTCAGAATTCAAATACAGAAGCAGAAAATACAATAAAAATGCAACAGTTCTTCAATCGTATAGCATGAATAATTGCAACCAGTGTGAATGTAACGATCATTTCGACGTTTCTGGCATCCTAGACTTAACTCTGAGGCATTGCTCCACAAGATCGAATAGTTAGGGCCTAAGAAGTCAACGCCAGAAGCATGAAATACAATATAAATACAATAGCTTTTCCATTGTATAAAACGGATAATTGCTCCCAGTGTGAAAGTTATGGTCATTTCTACGTTCCGGGCAACATAGGCTTCTCTCTTGGACGTTGCCTCACCTGATCGAATAGCTAGGACCTTAGAAGTCAAAGCCAGAAGAAGAAAAAACAATAAAAATGCAACAGTTTTTCCATCTTCTAGCATGAATAGTTGCAACCAGTGAGAAATTAATGATCATTTCGACGTTTCGGGCATCCTAGACTTAACTCTGAGGCATTGCTCCACCAGGTCGAAGTGTTAGGGCCTTGGAATTCAACGCCAGAAGCATAAACTACAAAATAAATACAACACTCCTTCAATCGTATAAAACGGATAATTGCAACCTGTGTGAAGGTTATGGTCATATCTACGATCCGGACAACCTAGGCTTCACTGTAGGGTGTTGCTCCACCAGATCGAATAGGTAGGGCCATAGAAGTCAGCGCCCGAAGCTAAAAATAAGATAAATATAAAAGAGTTTTTCCATCATATAACAGGAATAATTGCAACCAGTGTGAAAGTGATGGTCATTTCTACGTTCCGGGCAACCTAGGCTTCACTCTAGGACGTTGTACCACCAGATCGAATAGTTAGGGCCTTAGAAGTCAACGCCAGAAGCATAAAATACAAAATAAATAGAACAGTTCTTACATGTATAAAACGAATAATTGCTACCAGTGTGAAAGTTATGGTCATTTCTACGTTCCGGGCAACCTAGGCTTCACCATAGTGCGTTGGTCCACCAGATGGAATAGTTAGGGCCTAAGAAGTCAACGCCAGAAGCATAAAACACGATATAAATACAACAGCTTTTCCATCGTATAAAACGAATAATGGTAACCAGTGTGAAAGTTATGGTCATTTCTACGTTCCGGGCAACCTAGGCTTCACTCTAGGACGTTCCTCCACCAGATCGAATAGTTAGGGCCTAAGAAGTCAACGCCAGAAGCATAAAATACAATAAAGATGCAACAGTTTTTCCATCGTATAACAGGAATAATTGCAACCAGTGTGAATGTAATGGTCATTTGTACGTTCCGGGCAACCTAGGCTTCACTCTAGGGCGTTGCTCCACCAGATCGAATAGTTAGTGCCTTAGAAGTCAACGCCCGAAGCATAAAATACAAAATTAATAGAACAGATTTTCCATGTATACAACGAATAATTGTTTCCAGTGTGAAAGTTATGATCATTTCTACGTTCCGGGCAACCTAGGCTTCACCATAGGGCGTTGTTCCACCAGATGGAATAGTTGGGGCCTAAGATGTCAGCGCCCGAAGCATAAAATGCGATATAGATACAACAGATTTTCCATCGTATAAAACGAATAATGACAACCAGTGTGAAAGTTATGGTCATTTCTACGTTCCGGGCAACCTAGGCTTCACTCTAGGCCGTTGCTCCACCAGATCGAATAGCTAGGGCCTTAGAAGTCAACGCCCGAAGCATAAAATACAAAATAAATAGAACAGCTTTTCCATGTATAAATCGAATAATTGCTTCCTGTGTGAAAGTTATGGTCATTTCTACGTTCCGGGCAACCTAGGCTTCACCCGAGGGCGTCGTTCCACCAGATGGAATAGTTGGGACCTAAGAAGTCAACGCCAGAAGCATAAAATATGATATAAATACATCAGCTTTTCCATCGCATAAAACGAATAATGGCAAACAGTGTGAAAGTTATGGTCATTTCCACGATCCGGGCAACCTAGGCTTCACCCTAGTGCGTTGCTACACCTGATCGAATAGTTAGGGCCTTAGAAGTCATCGCCTGAAGCATACAATACAATAAAAATACAACAGTTTTACCATCGTATAACAGGAATAATTGCAACCAGTGCGAAAGTAATGACCATTTCGAAGTTTCGGGCATCCTAGGCTTAACTCTGAGGCGTTGCCCCACCAGATCGAATAGCTAGGACCTCAGAATTCAAATACAGAAGCAGAAAATACAATAAAAATGCAACAGTTCTTCAATCGTATAGCATGAATAATTGCAACCAGTGTGAATGTAACGATCATTTCGACGTTTCTGGCATCCTAGACTTGACTCTGAGGCATTGCTCCACAAGATCGAATAGTTAGGGCCTAAGAAGTCAACGCCAGAAGCATAAAATACAATATAAATACAATAGCTTTTCCATCGTATAAAACGAATAATAGCACCCAGTGTGAAAGTTATGGTCATTTCTACGTTCCGGGCAACATAGGCTTCCCTCATGGACGTTGCCTCACCTGATCGAATAGCTAGGACCATAGAAGTCAAAGCCAGAAGCAGAAAAAACAATAAAAATGCAACTGTTTTTCCATCGTATGGCATGAATAGTTGCAAACCAGTGAGAAATTAATGATCATTTCGACGTTTCGGGCATCCTAGACTTAACTCTGAGGCATTGCTCCAACAGGTCGAAGTGTTAGGGCCTTGGAATTCAACGCCAGAAGCATAAACTACAAAATAAATACAACAGTCTTTCAATCGTATAAAACGAATGATTGCAACCTGTGTGAAGGTTATGGTCATATCTACGTTCCGGACAACCTGGGCTTCACTGTAGGGTGTTGCTCCACCAGATCGAATAGGTAGGGCCATAGAAGTCAACACCCGAAGCTAAAAATTCGATAAATATAAAAGTGTTTTTCCATCGTACAACAGGAATAATTTCAACCAGTGTGAAAGTGATGGTCATTTCTACGTTCCGGGCAACCTAGGCTTCACTCTAGGGCGTTGTACCACCAGATCGAATAGTTAGGGCCTTAGAAGTTAACGCCAGAAGCATAAAATACAAAATAAATAGAACAGTTCTTACATGTATAAAACGAATAATTGCTACCAGTGTGAAAGTTATGGTCACCTCTACGTTCCGGGCAACCTAGGCTTCACCCTAGTGCGTTGTTCCACCAGATGGAATAGTTAGGGCCTAAGAAGTCAACGCCAGAAGCATAAAATACGTTATAAATACAACAGCTTTTCCATCGTATAAAACGTATAATGGTAACCAGTGTGAAAGTTATGTTCATTTCTTCGTTCCGGGCAACCTAGGCTTCACTCTAGGACGTTGCTCCACCAGATCGAATAGTTAGGGCCTTAGAAGTTAACGCCAGAAGCATAAAATACAAAACAAATAGAACAGTTTTTACATGTATAAAACGAAAAATTGCTACCAGTGTCAAAGAGTTGGTCATTTCTACGTTCCGGGCAACCTAGGCTTCACCCTAGGGCGTTGTTCCACCAGATGGAATAGTTGGGGCCTAAGAACTCAACGCCAGAAGCATAAAATACAATAAAGATGCAACAGTTTTTCCATCGTATAACAGGAATTATTGCAACCAGTGTGAAGGTAATGGTATGTTCTACGTTCCGGGCAACCTACTCTTCACTCTAGGGCGGTGCTCCACCAGGTTAAATAGTTAGAGCCTAAGAAGTCAACGCCAGAAGCATAAAATAAAATATAAATACAACAGCCTTTCCATCGTATATAATGTATATTAGCAAACAGTGTGAAAGTAATGGTCATTTCTACGTTCCCAGCAACCTAGGCTTCACTGTAGGGTGTTGCTCCGCCAGATCGAATAGGTAGGGCCTTAGAAGTCAACGCCAGAAGCATAAAATACAAAATAAATAAAACTGTCTTTCAATCGTATAAAACGAATAATTGCAACCTGTGTGAAGGTAATGGTATGTTCTACGTTCCGGGCAACCTAGGCTTCACTCTAGGCCGTTGCTCCACCAGATCTAATAGCTAGGGCCTTAGAAGTCAACGCCCGAAGCATAAAATACAAAATAAATAGAACAGCTTTTCCATGTATAAAACGAATAATTGCTTCCTGTGTGAAAGTTATGGTCATTTCTACGTTCCGGGCAACCTAGGCTTCACCCGAGGGCGTCGTTCCACCAGATGGAATAGTTGGGACCTAAGAAGTCAACGCCAGAAGCATAAAATATGATATATATACATCAGCTTTTCCATCGTATAAAACGAATAATGGCAAACAGTGTGAAAGTAATGATCATTTCCACGTTCCGGGCAACCTGGGCTTCACCCTAGTGCGTTGCTACACCAGATCGAATAGTTAGGGCCTTAGAAGTCATCGCCTGAAGCATACAATACAATAAAAATACAACAGTTTTACCATCGTATAACAGGAATAATTGCAACCAGTGCGAAAGTAATGACCATTTCGACGTTTCGGGCATCCTAGACTTAACTCTGAGGCGTTGCCCCACCAGATCGAATAGCTAGGACCTTAGAATTCAGATACAGATGCAGATAATACAATAAAAATGCAACAGTTCTTCAATCGTATAGCATGAATAATTGCAACCAGTGTGAAAGTAACGATCATTTCGACGTTTCGGGCATCCTAGACTTAACTCTGAGGCATTGCTCCACAAGATCGAATAGTTAGGGCCTAAGAAGTCATCGCCAGAAGCATAAAATACAATATAAATACAATAGCTTTTCCATCGTATAAAACGAATCATTGCAACCTGTGTGAAGGTTATGGTCATATCTACGTTCCGCACAAACTAGGCTTCACTGTAGCGTGTTGCTCCACCAGATCGAATAGGTAGGGCCATAGAAGTCAACGCCCGAAGCATAAAATACGATAAATATACAACAGTTTTTCCATCGTATAACAGGAATAATTGCAACCAGTGTGAAAGTGGTGGTCATTTCTACGTTCCGGGCAACCTAGGCTTCACTCTGGGGCGTTGTTCCACCAGATCGAATAGTTAGGGCCTAAGAAGTCAACGGCAGAAGCATAAAATACAATACAAATATAACAGTTTTTCCATCGTATAAAACGAATAATAGCAACCAGTGTGAAAGCTATGGTCATTTCTACGTTCCGGGCAACCTAGGCTTCACCATAGAGGGTTGCTCCACCATATGGAATAGTTGGGGCCTAAGAAGTCAACGCCAGAAGCATAAAATACGATATAAATGCAACAGCTTTTCCATCGTATAATACGAATAATGGCAACCAGTGTGAAAGTTATGGCCATTTCTACGTTCCGGGCAACCTAGGCTTCACTCTAGGGCGTTGCTCCACCAGATCGTATAGTTAGGGCCTTAGAAGTCAACGCCAGAAGCATAAAATACAATATAAATAGAACAGTTTTTCCATGTATAAAAAGAATAATTGCTACCAGTGTGAAAGTTATGGTCATTTCTACGTTCCGGGCAACCTAGGCTTCACTGCAGGGCGTTGTTCCACCAGAAGGAATAGTTAGGGCCTAAGAAGTCAACGCCAGAAGCATAAAATACGATATAAATACAACAGCTTTTCCATCGTGTAAAACGAATAATGGTAACCAGTGTGAAAGTGATGGTCATTTCTTCGTTCCAGGCAACCTAGGCTTCACTTTGGGGCGTTGTTCCACCAGATCGAATAGTTAGGGCCTAAGAAGCCAACGCCAGAAGCATAAAATACAATATAAATATAACAGTTTTTCCATCGTATAAGACGAATAATAGCAACCAGTGTGAAAGCTATGGTCATTTCTACGTTCCGGGCAACCTAGGCTTCACTCTAGGGCGTTGTACCACCAGATCGAATAGTTAGGGCTTTAGAAGTCAACGCCAGAAGCATAAAATACAAAATAAATAGAGCAGTTCTTCCATGTATAAAACGAATAATTGCTACCAGTGTGAAAGTTATGGTCATTTCTACGTTCCGGGCAACCTAGGCTTCACTCTAGGGCGTTGTTCCACCAGATCGAATAGGTAGGGCCTTAGAAGTCATCGCCTGAAGCATACAATACAATAAAAATACAACAGTTTTACCATCGTATAACAGGAATATTTGCAACTAGTGCGAAAGTAATGACCATTTCGACGTTTCGGGCATTCTAGGCTTAACTCTGAGGCGTTGCCCCACCAGATCGAATAGCTAGGACCTCAGAATGCAAATACAGAAGCAGAAAATACAATAAAAATGCAACAGTTCTTCAATCGTATAGCATGAATAATTGCAACCAGTGTGAATGTAACGATCATTTCGACGTTTCTGGCATCCTAGACTTGACTCTGAGGCATTGCTCCACAAGATCGAATAGTTAGGGCCTAAGAAGTCAACGCCAGAAGCATAAAATACAATATAAATACAATAGCTTTTCCATCGTATAAAACGAATAATAGCACCCAGTGTGAAAGTTATGGTCATTTCTACGTTCCGGGCAACATAGGCTTCCCTCATGGACGTTGCCTCACCTGATCGAATAGCTAGGACCATAGAAGTCAAAGCCAGAAGCAGAAAAAACAATAAAAATGCAACTGTTTTTCCATCGTATGGCATGAATAGTTGCAAACCAGTGAGAAATTAATGATCATTTCGACGTTTCGGGCATCCTAGACTTAACTCTGAGGCATTGCTCCAACAGGTCGAAGTGTTAGGGCCTTGGAATGCAAGGCCAGAAGCATAAACTACAAAATAAATACAACAGTCTTTCAATCGTATAAAACGAATAATTGCAACCTGTGTGAAGGTTATGGTCATATCTACGTTCCGGACAACCTGGGCTTCACTGTAGGGTGTTGCTCCACCAGATCGAATAGGTAGGGCCATAGAAGTCAACGCCCGAAGCTAAAAATTCGATAAATATAAAAGAGTTTTTCCATCGTACAACAGGAATAATTTCAACCAGTGTGAAAGTGATGGTCATTTCTACGTTCCGGGCAACCTAGGCTTCACTCTAGGGCGTTGTACCACCAGATCGAATAGTTAGGGCCTTAGAAGTTAACGCCAGAAGCATAAAATACAAAATAGATAGAACAGTTCTTACATGTATAAAACGAATAATTGCTACCAGTGTGAAAGTTATGGTCACCTCTACGTTCCGGGCAACCTAGGCTTCACTTTGGGCCGTTGTTCCACCAGATCGAATAGTTAGGGCCTATGAAGCCAACGCCAGAAGCATAAAATACAATATAAATATAACAGTTTTTCCATCGTATAAAACGAATAATAGCAACCAGTGTGAAAGCTATGGTCATTTCTACGTTCCGGGCAACCTAGGCTTCACTCTAGGCCGTTGCTCCACCCGATCGAATAGTTAGGGCCTTAGAAATCAGCGCCCGAAGCATAAAATACAAAATAAATAGAACAGTTCTTACATGTATAAAACGAATAATTGCTACCAGTGTGAAAGTTATGGTCATTTCTACGTTCCGGGCAACCTAGGCTTCACCATAGTGCGTTGGTCCACCAGATGGAATAGTTAGGGCCTAAGAAGTCAACGCCAGAAGCATAAAATACGATATAAATACAACAGCTTTTCCATCGTATAAAACGAATAATGGTAACCAGTGTGAAAGTTATGGTCATTTCTACGTTCCGGGCAACCTAGGCTTCACTCTAGGACGTTCCTCCACCAGATCGAATAGTTAGGGCCTAAGAAGTCAACGCCAGAAGCATAAAATACAATAAAGATGCAACAGTTTTTCCATCGTATAACAGGAATAATTGCAACCAGTCTGAATGTAATGGTCATTTGTACGTTCCGGGCAACCTAGGCTTCACCATAGGGCGTTGTTCCACCAGATGGAATAGTTGGGGCCTAAGATGTCAGCGCCAGTAGCATAAAATGCGATATAGATACAACAGATTTTCCATCGTATAAAACGAATAATGACAACCAGTGTGAAAGTTATGGTCATTTCTACGTTCCGGGCAACCTAGGCTTCACTCTAGGCCGTTGCTCCACCAGATCGAATAGCTAGGGCCTTAGAAGTCAACGCCCGAAGCATAAAATACAAAATAAATAGAACAGCTTTTCCATGTATAAATCGAATAATTGCTTCCTGTGTGAAAGTTATGGTCATTTCTACGTTCCGGGCAACCTAGGCTTCACCCGAGGGCGTCGTTCCACCAGATGGAATAGTTGGGACCTAAGAAGTCAACGCCAGAAGCATAAAATATGATATATATACATCAGCTTTTCCATCGTATAAAACGAATAATGGCAAACTGTGTGAAAGTTATAATCATTTCCACGTTCCGGGCAGCCTAGGCTTCACCCTAGTGCGTTGCTACACCAGATCGAATAGTTAGGGCCTTAGAAGTCATCGCCTGAAGCATACAATACAATAAAAATACAACAGTTTTACCATCGTATAACAGGAATAATTGCAACCAGTGCGAAAGTAATAACCATTTCGAAGTTTCGGGCATCCTAGGCTTAACTCTGAGGCGTTGCCCCATCAGATCGATTAGCTAGGACCTTGGAATTCAGATACAGATGCAGATAATACAATAAAAGTGCAACAGTCCTTCAATCGTATAGCATGGATAATTGCAACCAGTGTGAAAGTAACGATCATTTCGACGTTTCGGGCATCCTAGACTTAACTCTGAGGCATTGCTCCACAAGATCGAATAGTTAGGGCCTAAGAAGTCAACGCCAGAAGCATAAAATACAATATAAATACAATAGCTTTTCCATTGTATAAAACGGATAATTGCTCCCAGTGTGAAAGTTATGGTCATTTCTACGTTCCGGGCAACATAGGCTTCCCTCTTGGACGTTGCCTCACCTGATCGAATAGCTAGGACCTTAGAAGTCAAAGCCAGAAGAAGAAAAAACAATAAAAATGCAACAGTTTTTCCATCTACTAGCATGAATAGTTGCAACCAGTGAGAAATTAATGATCATTTCGACGTTTCGGGCATCCTAGACTTAACTCTGAGGCATTGCTCCACCAGGTCGAAGTGTTAGGGCCTTGGAATTCAACGCCAGAAGCATAAACTACAAAATAAATACAACACTCCTTCAATCGTATAAAACGAATAATTGCAACCTGTGTGAAGGTTATGGTCATATCTACGATCCGGACAACCTAGGCTTCACTGTAGGGTGTTGCTCCACCAGATCGAATAGGTAGGGCCATAGAAGTCAGCGCCCGAAGCTAAAAATACGATAAATATAAAAGAGTTTTTCCATCGTATAACAGGAATAATTGCAACCAGTGTGAAAGTGATGGACATTTCTACGTTCCGGGCAACCTAGGCTTCACTCTAGGACGTTGTACCACCAGATCGAATAGTTAGGGCCTTAGAAGTCAACGCCAGAAGCATAAAATGCAAAATAAATAGAACAGTTCTTACATGTATAAAACGAATAATTGCTACCAGTGTGAAAGTTATGGTCATTTCTACGTTCCGCGCAACCTAGGCTTCACCATAGTGCGTTGGTCCACCAGATGGAATAGTTAGGGCCTAAGAAGTCAACGCCAGAAGCATAAAATACGATATAAATACAACAGCTTTTCCATCGTATAAAACGAATAATGGTAACCAGTGTGAAAGTTATGTTCATTTCTTCGTTCCGGGCAACCTAGGCTTCACTCTAGGACGTTGCTCCACCAGATCGAATAGTTAGGGCCTTAGAAGTTAACGCCAGAATCATAAAATACAAAACAAATAGAACAGTTTTTACATGTATAAAACGAAAAATTGCTACCAGTGTCAAACAGTTGGTCATTTCTACGTTCCGGGCAACATAGGCTTCACCCTAGGGCGTTGTTCCACCAGATGGAATAGTTGGGGCCTAAGAACTCAACGCCAGAAGCATAAAATACAATAAAGATGCAACAGTTTTTCCATCGTATAACAGGAATTATTGCAACCAGTGTGAAGGTAATGGTATGTTCTACGTTCCGGGCAACCTACTCTTCACTCTAGGGCGGTGCTCCACCAGGTTAAATAGTTAGAGCCTAAGAAGTCAACGCCAGAAGCATAAAATAAAATATAAATACAACAGCCTTTCCATCGTATATAATGTATATTAGCAAACAGTGTGAAAGTAATGGTCATTTCTACGTTCCCAGCAACCTAGGCTTCACTGTAGGGTGTTGCTCCGCCAGATCGAATAGGTAGGGCCTTAGAAGTCAACGCCAGAAGCATAAAATACAAAATAAATAAAACTGTCTTTCAATCGTATAAAACGAATAATTGCAACCTGTGTGAAGGTTATGGTCATTTCTACGTTCCGGGCAACCTAGGCTTCACCCTGGTGCGTTGCTACACCAGATCGAATAGATAGGGCCTTAGAAGTCATCGCCTGAAGCATACAATACAATAAAAATACAACAGTTTTACCATCGTATAACAGGAATAATTGCAGCAAGCGTGAAGGTAATGGTCATTTCTACGTTCCGGGCATCCTAGGCATCGCTCTTGGGCGTTGCTCCACCAGATCGTATAGTTGGGGCCTTAGAAGACAACGCCAGAAGCATAAAATACAATATAAATACAACTGTTGTTCCATCGCATAACAGGCGTAATTGCAACCAGTGTGAAAGATATGGTCATAACTACGTTCCGGGCAACCTGGGCTTCACTCTTGGACGTTGCCCCACCAGATCGAATAGCTAGGACCATAGACTTCAAATACAGAAGCAGAAAATACAATAAAAATGCAACAGTTCTTCAATCGTATAGCATGAATAATTGCAACCATTGTGAAAGTAACGATCATTTCGACGTTTCGGGCATCCCAGACTTAACTCTGAGGCATTGCTCCACCAGGTCGAAGTGTTAGGGCCTTGGAATTCAACGCCAGAAGCATAAACTACAAAATAAATACAACAGTCTTTCAATCGTGTAAAAAGAAATAATTGCAACCTGTGTGAAGGTTATGGTCATATCTACGTTCCTGACAAACTAGGCTTCACTGTAGGGTGTTGCTCCACCAGATCGAATAGGTAGGGCCATAGAAGACAACGCCAGAAGCATAAAATACGATATAGATACAACAGATTTTCCATCGTATAAAACGAATAATGGCAACCAGTGTGAAAGTTATGGTCATTTCTACGTTCCGGGCAACCTAGGCTTCACTCTAGGCCGTTGCTCCACCAGATCTAATAGCTAGGGCATTAGAAGTCAACGCCCGAAGCATAAAATACAAAATAAATAGAACAGCTTTTCCATGTATAAAACGAATAATTGCTTCCTGTGTGAAAGTTATGGTCATTTCTACGTTCCGGGCAACCTAGGCTTCACCCGAGGGCGTCGTTCCACCATATGGAATAGTTGGGGCCTGAGAAGTCAACGCCAGAAGCTAAAAATTCGATAAATATAAAAGAGTTTTTCCATCGTACAACAGGAATAATTTCAACCAGTGTGAAAGTGATGGTCATTTCTACGTTCCGGGCAACCTAGGCTTCACTCTAGGGCGTTGTACCACCAGATCGAATAGTTAGGGCCTTAGAAGTTAACGCCAGAAGCATAAAATACAAAATAGATAGAACAGTTCTTACATGTATAAAACGAATAATTGCTACCAGTGTGAAAGTTATGGTCACCTCTACGTTCCGGGCAACCTAGGCTTCACTTTGGGGCGTTGTTCCACCAGATCGAATAGTTAGGGCCTAAGAAGTCAACGCCAGAAGCATAAAATACGATATAAATACAACAGCTTTTCCATCGTATAAAACGAATAATGGTAACCAGTGTGAAAGTTATGGTCATTTCTACGTTCCGGGCAACCTAGGCTTCACTCTAGGACGTTCCTCCACCAGATCGAATAGTTAGGGCCTAAGAAGTCAACGCCAGAAGCATAAAATACAATAAAGATGCAACAGTTTTTCCATCGTATAACAGGAATAATTGCAACCAGTGTGAATGTAATGGTCATTTGTACGTTCCGGGCAACCTAGGCTTCACCATAGGGCGTTGTTCCACCAGATGGAATAGTTGGGGCCTAAGATGTCAGCGCCAGAAGCATAAAATGCGATATAGATACAACAGATTTTCCATCGTATAAAACGAATAATGAC
Source organism: Calliopsis andreniformis (assembly GCF_051401765.1). Taxonomy (NCBI): domain Eukaryota; kingdom Metazoa; phylum Arthropoda; class Insecta; order Hymenoptera; family Andrenidae; genus Calliopsis; species Calliopsis andreniformis. Next base: position 4,659,198 of record NW_027480436.1, on the reverse strand, counting down.
AACCAGTGTGAAAGTTATGGTCATTTCTACGTTCCGGGCAACCTAGGCTTCACTCTAGGCCGTTGCTCCACCAGATCGAATAGCTAGGGCCTTAGAAGTCAACGCCCGAAGCATAAAATACAAAATAAATAGAACAGCTTTTCCATGTATAAATCGAATAATTGCTTCCTGTGTGAAAGTTATGGTCATTTCTACGTTCCGGGCAACCTAGGCTTCACCCGAGGGCGTCGTTCCACCAGATGGAATAGTTGGGACCTAAGAAGTCAACGCCAGAAGCATAAAATATGATATATATACATCAGCTTTTCCATCGTATAAAACGAATAATGGCAAACTGTGTGAAAGTTATGATCATTTCCACGTTCCGGGCAGCCTAGGCTTCACCCTAGTGCGTTGCTACACCAGATCGAATAGTTAGGGCCTTAGAAGTCATCGCCTGAAGCATACAATACAATAAAAATACAACAGTTTTACCATCGTATAACAGGAATAATTGCAACCAGTGCGAAAGTAATAACCATTTCGAAGTTTCGGGCATCCTAGGCTTAACTCTGAGGCGTTGCCCCATCAGATCGATTAGCTAGGACCTTGGAATTCAGATACAGATGCAGATAATACAATAAAAGTGCAACAGTTCTTCAATCGTATAGCATGGATAATTGCAACCAGTGTGAAAGTAACGATCATTTCGACGTTTCGGGCATCCTAGACTTAACTCTGAGGCATTGCTCCACAAGATCGAATAGTTAGGGCCTAAGAAGTCAACGCCAGAAGCATAAAATACAATATAAATACAATAGCTTTTCCATTGTATAAAACGGATAATTGCTCCCAGTGTGAAAGTTATGGTCATTTCTACGTTCCGGGCAACATAGGCTTCCCTCTTGGACGTTGCCTCACCTGATCGAATAGCTAGGACCTTAGAAGTCAAAGCCAGAAGAAGAAAAAACAATAAAAATGCAACAGTTTTTCCATCTACTAGCATGAATAGTTGCAACCAGTGAGAAATTAATGATCATTTCGACGTTTCGGGCATCCTAGACTTAACTCTGAGGCATTGCTCCACCAGGTCGAAGTGTTAGGGCCTTGGAATTCAACGCCAGAAGCATAAACTACAAAATAAATACAACACTCCTTCAATCGTATAAAACGAATAATTGCAACCTGTGTGAAGGTTATGGTCATATCTACGATCCGGACAACCTAGGCTTCACTGTAGGGTGTTGCTCCACCAGATCGAATAGGTAGGGCCATAGAAGTCAGCGCCCGAAGCTAAAAATACGATAAATATAAAAGAGTTTTTCCATCGTATAACAGGAATAATTGCAACCAGTGTGAAAGTGATGGACATTTCTACGTTCCGGGCAACCTAGGCTTCACTCTAGGACGTTGTACCACCAGATCGAATAGTTAGGGCCTTAGAAGTCAACGCCAGAAGCATAAAATGCAAAATAAATAGAACAGTTCTTACATGTATAAAACGAATAATTGCTACCAGTGTGAAAGTTATGGTCATTTCTACGTTCCGCGCAACCTAGGCTTCACCATAGTGCGTTGGTCCACCAGATGGAATAGTTAGGGCCTAAGAAGTCAACGCCAGAAGCATAAAATACGATATAAATACAACAGCTTTTCCATCGTATAAAACGAATAATGGTGACCAGTGTGAAAGTTATGTTCATTTCTTCGTTCCGGGCAACCTAGGCTTCACTCTAGGACGTTGCTCCACCAGATCGAATAGTTAGGGCCTTAGAAGTTAACGCCAGAATCATAAAATACAAAACAAATAGAACAGTTTTTACATGTATAAAACGAAAAATTGCTACCAGTGTCAAACAGTTGGTCATTTCTACGTTCCGGGCAACATAGGCTTCACCCTAGGGCGTTGTTCCACCAGATGGAATAGTTGGGGCCTAAGAACTCAACGCCAGAAGCATAAAATACAATAAAGATGCAACAGTTTTTCCATCGTATAACAGGAATTATTGCAACCAGTGTGAAGGTAATGGTATGTTCTACGTTCCGGGCAACCTACTCTTCACTCTAGGGCGGTGCTCCACCAGGTTAAATAGTTAGAGCCTAAGAAGTCAACGCCAGAAGCATAAAATAAAATATAAATACAACAGCCTTTCCATCGTATATAATGTATATTAGCAAACAGTGTGAAAGTAATGGTCATTTCTACGTTCCCAGCAACCTAGGCTTCAGTGTAGGGTGTTGCTCCGCCAGATCGAATAGGTAGGGCCTTAGAAGTCAACGCCAGAAGCATAAAATACAAAATAAATAAAACTGTCTTTCAATCGTATAAAACGAATAATTGCAACCTGTGTGAAGGTTATGGTCATTTCTACGTTCCGGGCAACCTAGGCTTCACCCTGGTGCGTTGCTACACCAGATCGAATAGATAGGGCCTTAGAAGTCATCGCCTGAAGCATACAATACAATAAAAATACAACAGTTTTACCATCGTATAACAGGAATAATTGCAGCAAGCGTGAAGGTAATGGTCATTTCTACGTTCCGGGCATCCTAGGCATCGCTCTTGGGCGTTGCTCCACCAGATCGTATAGTTGGGGCCTTAGAAGACAACGCCAGAAGCATAAAATACAATATAAATACAACTGTTGTTCCATCGCATAACAGGCGTAATTGCAACCAGTGTGAAAGATATGGTCATAACTACGTTCCGGGCAACCTGGGCTTCACTCTTGGACGTTGCCCCACCAGATCGAATAGCTAGGACCATAGACTTCAAATACAGAAGCAGAAAATACAATAAAAATGCAACAGTTCTTCAATCGTATAGCATGAATAATTGCAACCATTGTGAAAGTAACGATCATTTCGACGTTTCGGGCATCCCAGACTTAACTCTGAGGCATTGCTCCACCAGGTCGAAGTGTTAGGGCCTTGGAATTCAACGCCAGAAGCATAAACTACAAAATAAATACAACAGTCTTTCAATCGTGTAAAAAGAAATAATTGCAACCTGTGTGAAGGTTATGGTCATATCTACGTTCCTGACAAACTAGGCTTCACTGTAGGGTGTTGCTCCACCAGATCGAATAGTTAGGGCCTATGAAGCCAACGCCAGAAGCATAAAATACAATATAAATATAACAGTTTTTCCATCGTATAAAACGAATAATAGCAACCAGTGTGAAAGCTATGGTCATTTCTACGTTCCGGGCAACCTAGGCTTCACTCTAGGCCGTTGCTCCACCCGATCGAATAGTTAGGGCCTTAGAAATCAGCGCCCGAAGCATAAAATACAAAATAAATAGAACAGCTGTTCCATGTATAAAACGAATAATTGTTTCCAGTGTGAAAGTTATGATCATTTCTACGTTCCGGGCAACCTAGGCTTCACCGTAGGGCGTTGTTCCACCAGATGGAATAGTTAGGGCCTAAGAAGTCAACGCCAGAAGCATAAAATACGATATAAATACAACAGCTTTTCCATCATATAAAACGAATAATGGTAACCAGTGTGAAAGTTATCGTCATTTCTACGTTCCGGGCAACCTAGGCTTCACTCTAGGACGTTGCTCCACCAGATCGAATAGTTAGGGCCTAAGAAGTCAACGCCAGAAGCATAAAATACAATAAAGATGCAACAGTTTTTCCATCGTATAACAGGAATAATTGCAACCAGTGTGAATGTAATGGTCATTTGTACGTTCCGGGCAACCTAGGCTTCACTCTAGGGCGTTGCTCCACCAGATCGAATAGTTAGTGCCTTAGAAGTCAACGCCCGAAGCATAAAATACAAAATAAATAGAACAGATTTTCCACGTATAAGACGAATAATTGCTTCCAGTGTGAAAGAGTTGGTCATTTCTACGTTCCGGGCAACCCTGGCTTCACCATAGGGCGTTCTTCCACCAGATGGAATAGTTGGGGCCTAAGAACTCAACGCCAGAAGCATAAAATACAATAAAGATGCAACAGTTTTGCCATCGTATAACAGGAATTATTGCAACCAGTGTGAAGGTTATGGTATGTTCTACGTTCCGGGAAACCTACTCTTCACTCTAGGGCGGTGCTCCACCAGGTTAAATAGTTAGAGCCTAAGAAGTCAACGCCAGAAGCATAAAATAAAATATAAATACAACAGCCTTTCCATCGTATATAATGTATATTAGCAAACAGCGTGAAAGTAATGGTCATTTCTACGTTCCCAGCAACCTAGGCTTCACTGTAGGGTGTTGCTCCGCCAGATCGAATAGGTAGGGCCTTAGAAGTCAACGCCAGAAGCATAAAATACAAAATAAATACAACAGTCTTTCAATCGTATAAAACGAATAATTGCAACCAGTGTGAAAGATATGGTCATAACTACGTTCCGGGCAACCTGGGCTTCACTCTTGGACGTTGCCCCACCAGATCGAATAGCTAGGACCTTAGACTTCAAATACAGAAGCAGAAAATACAATAAAAATGCAACTGTTTTTCCATCGTATGGCGTGAATAGTTGCAAACCAGTGAGAAATTAACGATCATTTCGACGTTTCGGGCATCCCAGACTTAACTCTGAGGCATTGCTCCACCAGGTCGAAGTGTTAGGGCCTTGGAATTCAACGCCAGAAGCATAAACTACAAAATAAATACAACAGCCTTTCAATCGTATAAAACGAATAATTGCAACCTGTGTGAAGGTTATGGTCATATCTACGTTCCTGACAAACTAGGCTTCACTGTAGGGTGTTGCTCCACCAGATCGAATAGGTAGGGCCATAGAAGACAGCGCCAGAAGCATAAAATACGATATAGATACAACAGATTTTCCATCGTATAAAACGAATAATGGCAACCAGTGTGAAAGTGATGGTCATTTCTCCGTTCCGGGCAACCTAGGCTTCACTCTAGGACGTTGTACCACCAGATCGAATAGTTAGGGCCTTAGAAGTCAACGCCAGAAGCATAAAATACAAAATAAATAGAACAGCTCTTACATGTATAAAACGAATAATTGCTACCAGTGTGAAAGTTATGGTCATTTCTACGTTCCGGGCAACCTAGGCTTCACCATAGTGCGTTGGTCCACTAGATGGAATAGTTAGGGCCTAAGAAGTCAACGCCAGAAGCATAAAATACGATATAAATACAACAGCTTTTCCATCGTATAAAACGAATAATGGTAACCAGTGTGAAAGTTATGGTCATTTCTACGTTCCGGGCAACCTAGGCTTCATTCTAGGACGTTCCTCCACCAGATCGAATAGTTAGGGCCTAAGAAGTCAACGCCAGAAGCATAAAATACAATAAAGATGCAACAGTTTTTCCATCGTATAACAGGAATAATTGCAACCAGTGTGAATTTAATGGTCATTTGTACGTTCCGGGCAACCTAGGCTTCACTCTAGGGCGTTGCTCCACCAGATCGAATAGTTAGTGCCTTAGAAGTCAACGCCCGAAGCATAAAATACAAAATTAATAGAACAGATTTTCCATGTATACAACGAATAATTGTTTCCAGTGTGAAAGTTATGATCATTTCTACGTTCCGGGCAACCTAGGCTTCACCATAGGGCGTTGTTCCACCAGATGGAATAGTTGGGGCCTAAGATGTCAGCGCCAGAAGCATAAAATGCGATATAGATACAACAGATTTTCCATCGTATAAAACGAATAATGACAACCAGTGTGAAAGTTATGGTCATTTCTACGTTCCGGATAACCTAGGCTTCACTCTAGGCCGTTGCTCCACCAGATCGAATAGCTAGGGCCTTAGAAGTCAACGCCCGAAGCATAAAATACAAAATAAATAGAACAGGTTTTCCATGTATAAATCGAATAATTGCTTCCTGTGTGAAAGTTATGGTCATTTCTACGTTCCGGGCAACCTAGGCTTCACCCGAGGGCGTCGTTCCACCAGATGGAATAGTTGGGACCTAAGAAGTCAACGCCAGAAGCATAAAATATGATATATATACATCAGCTTTTCCATCGTATAAAACGAATAATGGCAAACTGTGTGAAAGTTATGATCATTTCCACGTTCCGGGCAGCCTAGGCTTCACCCTAGTGCGTTGCTACACCAGATCGAATAGTTAGGGCCTTAGAAGTCATCGCCTGAAGCATACAATACAATAAAAATACAACAGTTTTACCATCGTATAACAGGAATAATTGCAACCAGTGCGAAAGTAATAACCATTTCGAAGTTTCGGGCATCCTAGGCTTAACTCTGAGGCGTTGCCCCATCAGATCGAATAGCTAGGACCTTAGAATTCAGATACAGATGCAGATAATACAATAAAAGTGCAACAGTTCTTCAATCGTATAGCATGGATAATTGCAACCAGTGTGAATGTAACGATCATTTCGACGTTTCTGGCATCCTAGACTTGACTCTGAGGCATTGCTCCACAAGATCGAATAGTTAGGGCCTAAGAAGTCAACGCCGGAAGCATAAAATACAATATAAATACAATAGCTTTTCCATCGTATAAAACGAATAATAGCACCCAGTGTGAAAGTTATGGTCATTTCTACGTTCCGGGCAACATAGGCTTCCCTCATGGACGTTGCCTCACCTGATCGCATAGCTAGGACCATAGAAGTCAAAGCCAGAAGCAGAAAAAACAATAAAAATGCAACTGTTTTTCCATCGTATGGCATGAATAGTTGCAAACCAGTGAGAAATTAATGATCATTTCGACGTTTCGGGCATCCTAGACTTAACTCTGAGGCATTGCTCCAACAGGTCGAAGTGTTAGGGCCTTGGAATTCAACGCCAGAAGCATAAACTACAAAATAAATACAACAGTCTTTCAATCGTATAAAACGAATGATTGCAACCTGTGTGAAGGTTATGGTCATATCTACGTTCCGGACAACCTGGGCTTCACTGTAGGGTGTTGCTCCACCAGATCGAATAGGTAGGGCCATAGAACTCAACGCCCGAAGCTAAAAATTCGATAAATATAAAAGTGTTTTTCCATCGTACAACAGGAATAATTTCAACCAGTGTGAAAGTGATGGTCATTTCTACGTTCCGGGCAACCTAGGCTTCACTCTAGGGCGTTGTACCACCAGATCGAATAGTTAGGTCCTTAGAAGTTAACGCCAGAAGCATAAAATACAAAATAAATAGAACAGTTCTTACATGTATAAAACGAATAATTGCTACCAGTGTGAAAGTTATGGTCACCTCTACGTTCCGGGCAACCTAGGCTTCACCCTAGTGCGTTGTTCCACCAGATGGAATAGTTAGGACCTAAGAAGTCAACGCCAGAAGCATAAAATACAATAAAGATGCAACAGTTTTTCCATCGTATAACAGGAATAATTGCAACCAGTGTGAATGTAATGGTCATTTGTACGTTCCGGGCAACCTAGGCTTCACTCTAGGGCGTTGCTCCACCAGATCGAATAGTTAGTGCCTCAGAAGTCAACGCCCGAAGCATAAAATACAAAATTAATAGAACAGATTTTCCATGTATACAACGAATAATTGTTTCCAGTGTGAAAGTTATGATCATTTCTACGTTCCGGGCAACCTAGGCTTCACCATAGGGCGTTGTTCCACCAGATGGAATAGTTGGGGCCTAAGATGTCAGCGCCAGAAGCATAAAATGCGATATAGATACAACAGATTTTCCATCGTATAAAACGAATAATGACAACCAGTGTGAAAGTTATGGTCATTTCTACGTTCCGGGCAACCTAGGCTTCACTCTAGGCCGTTGCTCCACCAGATCGAATAGCTAGGGCCTTAGAAGTCAACGCCCGAAGCATAAAATACAAAATAAATAGAACAGCTTTTCCATGTATAAATCGAATAATTGCTCCCAGTGTGAAAGTTATGGTCATTTCTACGTTCCGGGCAACATAGGCTTCCCTCATGGACGTTGCCTCACCTGATCGAATAGCTAGGACCATAGAAGTCAAAGCCAGAAGCAGAAAAAACAATAAAAATGCAACTGTTTTTCCATCGTATGGCATGAATAGTTGCAAACCAGTGAGAAATTAATGATCATTTCGACGTTTCGGGCATCCTAGACTTAACTCTGAGGCATTGCTCCAACAGGTCGAGGTGTTAGGGCCTTGGAATTCAACGCCAGAAGCATAAACTACAAAATAAATACAACAGTCTTTCAATCGTATAAAACGAATGTTTGCAACCTGTGTGAAGGTTATGGTCATATCTACGTTCCGGACAACCTGGGCTTCACTGTAGGGTGTTGCTCCACCAGATCGAATAGGTAGGGCCATAGAAGTCAACGCCCGAAGCTAAAAATTCGATAAATATAAAAGAGTTCCTCCATCGTACAACAGGAATAATTTCAACCAGTGTGAAAGTGATGGTCATTTCTACGTTCCGGGCAACATAGGCTTCACTCTAGGGCGTTGTACCACCAGATCGAATAGTTAGGGCCTTAGAAGTTAACGCCAGAAGCATAAAATACAAAATAAATAGAACAGTTCTTACATGTATAAAACGAATAATTGCTACCAGTGTGAAAGTTATGGTCACCTCTACGTTCCGGGCAACCTAGGCTTCACCCTAGTGCGTTGTTCCACCAGATGGAATAGTTAGGGCCTAAGAAGTCAACGCCAGAAGCATAAAATACGTTATAAATACAACAGCTTTTCCATCGTATAAAACGAATAATGGTAACCAGTGTGAAAGTTATGTTCATTTCTACGTTCCGGGCAACCTAGGCTTCACCCTAGGGCGTTGTTCCACCAGATGGAATAGTTGGGGCCTAAGAACTCAACGCCAGAAGCATAAAATACAATAAAGATGCAACAGTTTTGCCATCATATAACAGGAATTATTGCAACCAGTGTGAAGGTAATGGTATGTTCTACGTTCCGGGCAACCTACTCTTCACTCTAGGGCGGTGCTCCACCAGGTTAAATAGTTAGAGCCTAAGAAGTCAACGCCAGAAGCATAAAATAAAATATAAATACAACAGCCTTTCCATCGTATATAATGTATATTAGCAAACAGTGTGAAAGTAATGGTCATTTCTACGTTCCGGGCAACCTAGGCTTCACCCTGGTGCGTTGCTACACCAGATCGAATAGATAGGGCCTTAGAAGTCATCGCCTGAAGCATACAATACAATAAAGATACAACAGTTTTACCATCGTATAACAGGAATAATTGCAACCAGTGTGAAAGTGATGGTCATTTCTATGATCCGGGTAACCCAGGTTTCACTCTAGGGCGTTACTCCGCCACATCGAATAGCTACGGCCGTAGAAGTCAACGCCTGAAGCATAAAATGCAATAAAAATACAACAGTTTTTTCATCGTATAACAGGAATAATTGCAGCAAGCGTGAACGTAATGGTCATTTCTACGTTCCGGGCATCCTAGGCATCGCTCTTGGGCGTTGCTCCACCAGATCGTATAGTTAGGGCCTTAGAAGACAACGCCAGAAGCATAAAATGCAATATAAATACAACTGTTGTTCCATCGCATAACAGGAATAATTGCAACCAGTGTGAAAGATATGGTCATAACTACGTTCCGGGCAACCTGGGCTTCACTCTTGGACGTTGCCCCACCAGATCGAATAGCTAGGACCTTAGACTTCAAATACAGAAGCAGAAAATACAATAAAAATGCAACAGTTCTTCAATCGTATAGCATGAATAATTGCAACCAGTGTGAAAGTAACGATCATTTCGACGTTTCGGGCATCCCAGACTTAACTCTGAGGCATTGCTCCACCAGGTCGAAGTGTTAGGGCCTTGGAATTCAACGCCAGAAGCATAAACTACAAAATAAATACAACAGTCTTTCAATCGTATAAAACGAATAATTGCAACCTGTGTGAAGGTTATGGTCATATCTACGTTCCTGACAAACTAGGCTTCACTGTAGGGTGTTGCTCCACCAGATCGAATAGGTAGGGCCATAGAAGACAACGCCAGAAGCATAAAATACGATATAGATACAACAGATTTTCCATCGTATAAAACGAATAATGGCAACCAGTGTGAATGTTATGGTCATTTCTACGTTCCGGGCAACCTAGGCTTCACTCTAGGCCATTGCTCCACCAGATCTAATAGATAGGGCCTTAGAAGTCAATGCCCGAAGCATAAAATACAAAATAAATAGAACAGCTTTTCCATGTATAAAACGAATAATTGCTTCCTGTGTGAAAGTTATGGTCATTTCTACGTTCCGGGCAACCTAGGCATCACCCGAGGGCGTCGTTCCACCAGATGGAATAGTTGGGACCTAAGAAGTCAACGCCAGAAGCATAAAATATGATATATATACATCAGCTTTTCCATCGTATAAAACGAATAATGGCAAACTGTGTGAAAGTTATGATCATTTCCACGTTCCGGGCAACCTAGGCTTCACCCTAGTGCGTTGCTACACCAGATCGAATAGTTAGGGCCTTAGAAGTCATCGCCTGAAGCATACAATACAATAAAAATACAACAGTTTTACCATCGTATAACAGGAATAATTGCAACCAGTGCGAAAGTAATAACCATTTCGAAGTTTCGGGCATCCTAGGCTTAACTCTGAGGCGTTGCCCCATCAGATCGAATAGCTAGGACCTTAGAATTCAGATACAGATGCAGATAATACAATAAAAATGCAACAGTTCTTCAATCGTATAGCATGGATAATTGCAACCAGTGTGAAAGTAACGATCATTTCGACGTTTCGGGCATCCTAGACTTAACTCTGAGGCATTGCTCCACATGATCGAATAGTTAGGGCCTAAGAAGTCAACGCCAGAAGCATAAAATACAATATAAATACAATAGCTTTTCCATTGTATAAAACGGATAATTGCTCCCAGTGTGAAAGTTATGGTCATTTCTACGTTCCGGGCAACATAGGCTTCCCTCTTGGACGTTGCCTCACCTGATCGAATAGCTAGGACCTTAGAAGTCAAAGCCAGAAGAAGAAAAAACAATAAAAATGCAACAGTTTTTCCATCTTCTAGCATGAATAGTTGCAACCAGTGAGAAATTAATGATCATTTCTACGTTCCGGGCAACCTAGGCTTCACCATAGGGCGTTGTTCCACCAGATGGAATAGTTGGGGCCTAAGATGTCAGCGCCAGAAGCATAAAATACGATATAGATACAACAGATTTTCCATCGTATAAAACGAATAATGACAACCAGTGTGAAAGTGATGGTCATTTCTACGTTCCGGGCAACCTAGGCTTCACTCTAGGGCGTTGTACCACCAGATCGAATAGTTAGGGCCTATGAAGCCAACGCCAGAAGCATAAAATACAATATAAATATAACAGTTTTTCCATCGTATAAAACGAATAATAGCAACCAGTGTGAAAGCTATGGTCATTTCTACGTTCCGGGCAAACCTAGGCTTCACTCTAGGCCGTTGTTCCACCCGATCGAATAGTTAGGGCCTTAGAAATCAGCGCCCGAAGCATAAAATACAAAATAAATAGAACAGCTGTTCCATGTATAAAACGAATAATTGTTTCCAGTGTGAAAGTTATGATCATTTCTACGTTCCGGGCAACCTAGGCTTCACCGTAGGGCGTTGTTCCACCAGATGGAATAGTTAGGGCCTAAGAAGTCAACCCCAGAAGCAAAAAATACGATATAAATACAACAGCTTTTCCATCATATAAAACGAATAATGGTAACCAGTGTGAAAGTTATGGTCATTTCTACGTTCCGGGCAACCTAGGCTTCACTCTAGGACGTTGCTCCACCAGATCGAATAGTTAGGGCTTAAGAAGTCAACGCCAGAAGCATAAAATACAATAAAGATGCAACAGTTTTTCCATCGTATAACAGGAATAATTGCAACCAGTGTGAAAGTAATGGTCATTTGTACGTTCCGGGCAACCCTGGCTTCACCATAGGGCGTTGTTCCACCAGATGGAATAGTTGGGGCCTAAGAACTCAACGCCAGAAGCATAAAATACAATAAAGATGCAACAGTTTTGCCATCGTATAACAGGAATTATTGCAACCAGTGTGAAGGTAATGGTATGTTCTACGCTCCGGGCAACCTACTCTTCACTCTAGGGCGGTGCTCCACCAGCTTAAATAGTTAGAGCCTATGAAGTCAACGCCAGAAGCATAAAATAAAATATAAATACAACAGCCTTTCCATCGTATATAATGTATATTAGCAAACAGCGTGAAAGTAATGGTCATTTCTACGTTCCCAGCAACCTAGGCTTCACTGTAGGGTGTTGCTCCGCCAGATCGAATAGGTAGGGCCTTAGAAGTCAACGCCTGAAGCATAAAATACAAAATAAATACAACAGTTTTTCATCGTATAACAGGAATAATTGCAGCAAGCGTGAAGGTAATGGTCATTTCTACGTTCCGGGTAACCCAGGTTTCACTCTAGGGCGTTACTCCGCCACATCGAATAGCTACGGCCGTAGAAGTCAACGCCTGAAGCATAAAATGCAATAAAAATACAACAGTTTTTCATCGTATAACAGGAATAATTGCAGCAAGCGTGAAGGTAATGGTCATTTCTACGTTCCGGGCTACCTAGGCATCGCTCTTGGGCGTTGCTCCACCAGATCGTATAGTTAGGGCCTTAGAAGACATCGCCAGAAGCATAAAATACAATATAAATACAACTGTTGTTCCATCGCATAACAGGAATAATTGCAACCAGTGTGAAAGATATGGTCATAACTACGTTCCGGGCAACCTGGGCTTCACTCTTGGACGTTGCCCCACCAGATCGAATAGCTAGGACCTTAGGCTTCAAATACAGAAGCAGAAAATACAATAAAAATGCAACAGTTCTTCAATCGTATAGCATGAATAATTGCAACCAGTGTGAAAGTAACGATCATTTCGACGTTTCGGACATCCCAGACTTAACTCTGAGGCATTGCTCCACCAGGTCGAAGTGTTAGGGCCTTGGAATTCAACGCCAGAAGCATAAACTACAAAATAAATACAACAGTCTTTCAATCGTATAAAACGAATAATTGCAACCTGTGTGAAGGTTATGGTCATATCTACGTTCCTGACAAACTAGGCTTCACTGTAGGGTGTTGCTCCACCAGATCGAATAGGTAGGGCCATAGAAGACAACGCCAGAAGCATAAAATACGATATAGATACAACAGATTTTCCATCGTATAAAACGAATAATGGCAACCAGTGTGAAAGTTATGGTCATTTCTACGTTCCGGGCAACCTAGGCTTCACTCTAGGCCGTTGCTCCACCAGATCTAATAGCTAGGGCCTTAGAAGTCAACGCCCGAAGCATAAAATACAAAATAAATAGAACAGCTGTTCCATGGATAAAACGAATAATTGTTTCCAGTGTGAAAGTTATGATCATTTCTACGTTCCGGGGAACCTAGGCTTCACCGTAGGGCGTCTTTCCACCAGATGGAATAGTTAGGGTCTAAGAAGTCAACCCCAGAAGCATAAAATACGATATAAATACAACAGCTTTTCCATCATATAAAACGAATAATGGTAACCAGTGTGAAAGTTATGGTCATTTCTACGTTCCGGGCAACCTAGGCTTCACTCTACGACGTTGCTCCACCAGATCGAATAGTTAGGGCCTAAGAAGTCAACGCCAGAAGCATAAAACACAATAAAGATACAACAGTTTTTCCATCGTATAACAGGAATAATTGCAACCAGTGTGAATGTAATGGTCATTTGTACGTTCCGGGCAACCTAGGCTTCACTCTACGGCGTTGCTCCACCAGATCGAATAGTTAGTGCCTTAGAAGTCAACGCCCGAAGCATAAAATACAAAATAAATAGAACAGATTTTCCATGTATAAAACGAATAATTGCTTCCAGTGTGAAAGAGTTGGTCATTTCTACGTTCCGGGCAACCCTGTCTTCATCCTAGGGCGTTGTTCCACCAGATCGAATAGGTAGGGCCGTGGAAGTCAACGCCCCAAGCATAAAATACATTAAATATACAACAGTTTTACCATCGTATAACAGGAATAATTGCAACCAATGCGAAAGTAATGACTATTTCGACGTTTCGGGCATCCTAGGCTTAACTCTGAGGCGTTGCCCCACCAGATCGAATAGCTAGGACCTCAGAATTCAAATACAGAAGCAGAAAATACAATAAAAATGCAACAGTTCTTCAATCGTATAGCATGAATAATTGCAACCAGTGTGAATGTAACGATCATTTCGACGTTTCTGGCATCCTAGACTTGACTCTGAGGCATTGCTCCACAAGATCGAATAGTTAGGGCCTAAGAAGTCAACGCCAGAAGCATAAAATACAATATAAATACAATAGCTTTTCCATCGTATAAAACGAATAATAGCACCCAGTGTGAAAGTTATGGTCATTTCTACGTTCCGGGCAACATAGGCTTCCCTCATGGACGTTGCCTCACCTGATCGAATAGCTAGGACCATAGAAGTCAAAGCCAGAAGCAGAAAAAACAATAAAAATGCAACTGTTCTTCCATCGTATGGCGTGAATAGTTGCAAACCAGTGAGAAATTAATGATCATTTCGACGTTTCGGGCATCCTAGACTTAACTCTGAGGCATTGCTCCAACCGGTCGAAGTGTTAGGGCCTTGGAATTCAACGCCAGAAGCATAAACTACAAAATAAATACAACAGTCTTTTAATCGTATGAAACGAATAATTGCAACCTGTGTGAAGGTTATGGTCATATCTACGTTCCGGACAACCTGGGCTTCACTGTAGGGTGTTGCTCCACCAGATCGAATAGGTAGGGCCATAGAAGTCAACGCCCGAAGCTAAAAATTCGATAAATATAAAAGAGTTTTTCCATCGTACAACAGGAATAATTTCAACCAGTGTGAAAGTGATGGTCATTTCTACGTTCCGGGCAACCTAGGCTTCACCCTAGTGCGTTGCTACACCAGATCGAATAGTTAGGGCCTTAGAAGTCATCGCCTGAAGCATACAATACAATAAAAATACAACAGTTTTACCATCGTATAACAGGAATAATTGCAACCAGTGCGAAAGTAATAACCATTTCGAAGTTTCGGGCATCCTAGGATTAACTCTGAGGCGTTGCCCCATCAGATCGAATAGCTAGGACCTTAGAATTCAGATACAGATGCAGATAATACAATAAGAATGCAACAGTTCTTCAATCGTATAGCATGGATAATTGCAACCAGTGTGAAAGTAACGATCATTTCGACGTTTCGGGCATCCTAGTCTTAACTCTGAGGCATTGCTCCACAAGATCGAATAGTTAGGGCCTAAGAAGTCAACGCCAGAAGCATAAAATACAATGTAAAAACAATAGCTTTTCCATTGTATAAAACGGATAATTGCTCCCAGTGTGAAAGTTATGGTCATTTCTACGTTCCGGGCAACATAGGCTTCCCTCTTGGACGTTGCCTCACCTGATCGAATAGCTAGGACCTTAGAAGTCAAAGCCAGAAGAAGAAAAAACAATAAAAATGCAACAGTTTTTCCATCTTCTAGCATGAATAGTTGCAACCAGTGAGAAATTAATGATCATTTCGACGTTTCGGGCATCCTAGACTTAACTCTGAGGCATTGCTCCACCAGGTCGAAGTGTTAGGGCCTTGGAATTCAACGCCAGAAGCATAAACTACAAAATAAATACAACACTCCTTCAATCGTATAAAACGAATAATTGCAACCTGTGTGAAGGTTATGGTCATATCTACGATCCGGAGAACCTAGGCTTCACTGTAGGGTGTTGCTCCACCAGATCCAATAGGTAGGGCCATAGAAGTCAACGCCCGAAGCTAAAAATACGATAAATATAAAAGAGTTTTTCCATCGTATAACAGGAATAATTGCAACCAGTGTGAAAGTGATGGTCATTTCTACGTTCCGGGCAACCTAGGCTTCACTCTAGGACGTTGTACCACCAGATCGAATAGTTAGGGCCTTAGAAGTCAACGCCAGAAGCATAAAATACAATAAAGATACAACAGTTTTACCATCGTATAACAGGAATAATTGCAACCAGTGTGAAAGTGATGGTCATTTCTACGATCCGGGTAACCCAGGTTTCACTCTAGGGCGTTACTCCGCCACATCGAATAGCTACGGCCGTAGAAGTCAACGCCTGAAGCATAAAATGCAATAAAAATACAACAGTTTTTTCATCGTATAACAGGAATAATTGCAGCAAGCGTGAAGGTAATGGCCATTTCTACGTTCCGGGCATCCTAGGCATCGCTCCTGGGCGTTGCTCCACCAGATCGTATAGTTAGGGCCTTAGATGACAACGCCAGAAGCATAAAATGCAATATAAATACAACTGTTGTTCCATCGCATAACAGGAATAATTGCAACCAGTGTGAAAGATATGGTCATAATTACGTTCCGGGCAACCTGGGCTTCACTCTTGGACGTTGCCCCACCAGATCGAATAGCTAGGACCTTAGACTTCAAATACAGAAGCAGAAAATACAATAAAAATGCAACAGTTCTTCAATCGTATAGCATGAATAATTGCAACCAGTGTGAAAGTAACGATCATTTCGACGTTTCGGGCATCCCAGACTTAACTCTGAGGCATTGCTCCACCAGGTCGAAGTGTTAGGGCCTTGGAATTCAACGCCAGAAGCATAAACTACAAAATAAATACAACAGTCTTTCAATCGTATAAAACGAATAATTGCAACCTGTGTGAAGGTTATGGTCATATCTACGTTCCTGACAAACTAGGCTTCACTGTAGGGTGTTGCTCCACCAGATCGAATAGGTAGGGCCATAGAAGACAACGCCAGAAGCATAAAATACGATATAGATACAACAGATTTTCCATCGTATAAAACGAATAATGGCAACCAGTGTGAAAGTTATGGTCATTTCTACGTTCCGGGCAACCTAGGCTTCACTCTAGGCCGTTGCTCAACCAGATCTAATAGCTAGGGCCTTAGAAGTAAATGCCCGAAGCATAAAATACAAAATAAATAGAACAGCTTTTCCATGTATAAAACGAATAATTGCTTCCGGTGTGAAAGTTATGGTCATTTCTACGTTCCGGGCAACCTAGGCTTCACCCGAGGGCGTCGTTCCACCAGATGGAATAGTTGGGACCTAAGAAGTCAACGCCAGAAGCATAAAATATGATATATATACATCAGCTTTTCCATCGTATAAAACGAATAATGGCAAACTGTGTGAAAGTTATGACCATTTCCACGTTCCGGGCAACCTAGGCTTCACCCTAGTGCGTTGCTACACCAGATCGAATAGTTAGGGCCTTAGAAGTCATCGCCTGAAGCATACAATACAATAAAAATACAACAGTTTTACCATCGTATAACAGGAATAATTGCAACCAGTGCGAAAGTAATAACCATTTCGAAGTTTCGGGCATCCTAGGCTTAACTCTGAGGCGTTGCCCCATCAGATCGAATAGCTAGGACCTTAGAATTCAGATACAGATGCAGATAATACAATAAAAATGCAACAGTTCTTCAATCGTATAGCATGGATAATTGCAACCAGTGTGAAAGTAACGATCATTTCGACGTTTCGGGCATCCTAGACTTAACTCTGAGGCATTGCTCCACAAGATCGAATAGTTAGGGCCTAAGAAGTCAACGCCAGAAGCATAAAATACAATGTAAATACAATAGCTTTTCCATTGTATAAAACGGATAATTGCTCCCAGTGTGAAAGTTATGGTCATTTCTACGTTCCGGGCAACATAGGCTTCCCTCTTGGACGTTGCCTCACCTGATCGAATAGCTAGGACCTTAGAAGTCAAAGCCAGAAGAAGAAAAAACAATAAAAATGCAACAGTTTTTCCATCTTCTAGCATGAATAGTTGCAACCAGTGAGAAATTAATGATCATTTCGACGTTTCGGGCATCCTAGACTTAACTCTGAGGCATTGCTCCACCAGGTCGAAGTGTTAGGGCCTTGGAATTCAACGCCAGAAGCATAAACTACAAAATAAATACAACACTCCTTCAATCGTATAAAACGAATAATTGCAACCTGTGTGAAGGTTATGGTCATATCTACGATCCGGACAACCTAGGCTTCACTGTAGGGTGTTGCTCCACCAGATCGAATAGGTAGGGCCATAGAAGTCAACGCCCGAAGCTAAAAATACTATAAATATAAAAGAGTTTTTCCATCGTATAACAGGAATAATTGCAACCAGTGTGAAAGTGATGGTCATTTCTACTTTCCGGGAAACCTAGGCTTCACCCTAGGGCGTTGCTTCAACAGATTGAATAGTTAGGGCCTTAGAAGTCAACGCCCGAAGCATAAAATACAAAATAAATAGAACAGTTTTTCCATCGTATAAAACGAATAATTGCTACCGGTGTGAAAGTTATTTCCATTTCTACGTTCCGGGCAACCTAGACTTCACCTTTGGGCGTTGTTCCACCAGATGGAATAGTTATGGCATAAGAAGTCAACGCCAGACGCATAAAATACAATATAAGTACAACACTTTTTCCATCGTATAAAATTAATAATTGCAAACATTGCGAAAATAATGGTCATTTCTACGTTCCGGGCAACCTAGGCGTCACTCTAGTGCGTTGCTCCAACACATTTAATAGCTACGGCCTTAGACGTCAACGACAGAAGCATAAAATACAATTAAGATGCAACAGCTTTTCCATCGTATTAAACGAATAATTGCAACCAGTGTGAAAGTTATTGTCTTTTCCACTTTCCGGGCAACCTAGGCTTCACCCTAGGGCGTTGCTCCAACAGATTGAATAGTTAGGACCTTAGTAGTCAATGCCCGAAGCATAAAATGCAATAAAAATACAACAGATTTTCCATCATATAACAGGAATAATTGCAACCAGTTTGAAAGTGATGGTCATTTCTACGTTCCGGGCAACCTAGGCTTCACTCTAGGGCATTGCTCCACCAGATGGAATAGTTTGTGCCTTAGAAGTCAACGCCAGAAGCATAAAATACAATATAAATACAACAGTTTTTCCATCGTGTAAAACGAATAATAGCAACCAGTGTGAAAGTTATGGTCATTTCTATGTTCCGGGCAACCTAGGCTTCACCCCAGGGCGTTGTGCCACCAGATCGAATAGTTAGGGCCTAAGAACTGAACGCCAGCAGCATAAAATACAATATAAATACAACAGTTTTTCCATCATATAAAACGAATAATTGCCACCAGTATGAAGGTTATGGTCATTTCTACGTTCCGGGCAACCTTGGCTTCACTCTATGGCGTTCTTCCACCACATCGAATAGCTACGGCCTCAGAAGTCGACGCCTGAAGCATAAAATACATTAAAAATACAACAGTCTTTCCATCCTATAACAGGAATAATTGCAAGCCGTGTGAAAGTGATGGTCATTTGCACGTTCCAGGCAACCTAGGCTTCACTCTAGGGCGTTGTTCCACCAGATCGAATTGTTAGGGCCTAAGAAGTCAACGCCAGAAGCATAAGATACAATATAAATATAATAGTTTTTCCATCGTATAGAACGAATAATAGCAACCAGTGTGAAAGTTATGGTCATTTCTACGTTCCGGGAAACCTAGGCTTCACTCTAGGTCGGTGTTCCACCAGATCGAACAGCTAGGGCCTAAGAAGACAAAGCCAGAAGCATAAAATACAATATAAATATAACAGTTTCTCCATCGTATAAAACGAATAATAGCGACCAGTGTGAAAGTTATGGTCATTTCTACGTTCCCGGCAACCTAGGCTTCACCACAAGGCGTTGTTCCACCACATCGAATAGTTAGGGCCTAAGAATTGAACGCCAGAAGCATAAAATACAATATAAATACAACAGTTTTTCCATCATATAAAACGAATAATTTCAACCAATATGAAGGCTATGGTCATTTCTACTTTACGGGCAACCTAGGCTTGGCCCTAGAGCGTTGCTCCAACAGATTGAATAGTTAGGGCCTTAGAAGTCAACGCCAGAAGCATAAAATACAATATAAATACAACAGTTTTTCCATCGTATAAAACGAATAATTGCAACCAGTATGAAAGTTATGGTCATTTCTACTTTCCGGGCAACCTAGGCTTCACCCTAGGGCGTTGCTCCAACCGATTGAATAGTTAGGACCTTAGAAGTCAATGCCCGAAGCATAAAATGCAATAAAAATACAACAGTTTTTCCATCGTATAGAACGAATAATAGCAACCAGTGTGAAAGTTATGGTCATTTCTACCTTCCGGGCAACCTAGGCTTCACTCTAGGACGTTTCTCCAACAGATTGAATAGTTAGGGCCTTAGAAGTCAACGCCCGATGCATAAAATGCAAAATAAATAGAACAGATTTTCCATCGTGCAAAACGAATAATTGCTACCGGTGTGAAAGTTATGGTCATTTCTACGTTCCGGTCAACCTAGGCTTCACCATAGGGCGTTGTTCCACCAGATCGAATCGTTAGGGCCTAAGAAGTGAACGCCAGAAGCATAAAATACAATATAAATACAACAGTTTTTCCATCATGTAAAACGTATAATTGCAACCAGTATGAAAGCTATGGTCATTTCTACTTTACGGGCTACCTAGGCTACACCCTAGGGCGTTGCTCCTACAGATTGAATAGTTAGGGCCATAGAAGTCAACGCCGGAAGCATAAAATGCAATAAAAATACAACAGTTTTTCCATCATATAACCGGAATAATTGCAACCAGTTTGAAAGTGATGGTCATTTCTACGTTCCGGGCAACCTCGGTTTCACTCTAGGGCGTTGCTCCACCAGATCGAATAGTTAGTGCCTTAGAAGTCAACGCCAGAAGCATAAAAAACAGTATAAATACAACAGTTTTTCCATCGTATAAAACGAATAATTGCAACCAGTATGAAGGTTAAAGTCATTTCTACTTTCCGGGCAACCTAGGCTTCACCCTAGGGCGTTGCTCCAACAGATTGAGTAGTTAGGGCCTTAGAAGTCAACGCCGGAAGCATAAAATTCAATAAAAATACAACAGTTTTTCCATCGTATAGAAGGATTAATTGCAACCAGTTTGAAAGTGATGGTCATTTCTACGTTCCGGGCAACCTAGGCTTCACTCTAGGGCGTTGCTCCACCAGATCGAATAGTTAGTGCCTTAGAAGTCAACGCCAGAAGCATAAGATACAAAATAAATGGAACAGTTTTTCCATCGTGTAAAACGAATAATTGCTACCGGTGTGAAAGTTATGGTCATTTCTACGTTCCGGTCAACCTAGGCTTCAACATAGGGCGTTGTTCCACCAGATCGAATAGTCAGGGCCTAAGAAGTGAACGCCAGAAGCGTAAAATACAATATAAATACTACAGTTTTTCCATCGTATAAAACGAATAATTGCAACCAGTATGAAAGTTAACGTCATTTCTACTTTCCGGGCAACCTAGGCTTGGCCCTAGGGCGTTGCTCCAACAGATTGAATAGTTAGGGCCTTAGAAGTCAACGCCAGAAGCATAAAATACAATATAAATACAACAGTTTTTCCATCGTATAAAACGAATAATTGCAACCAGTATGAAAGTTATGGTCATTTCTACTTTCCGGGAAACCTAGGCTTCACCCTAGGGCGTTGCTTCAACAGATTGAATAGTTAGGGCCTTAGAAGTCAACGCCCGAAGCATAAAATACAAAATAAATAGAACAGTTTTTCCATCGTATAAAACGAATAATTGCTACCGGTGTGAATGTTATGGTCATTTCTACGTTCCGGGCAACCTAGGCTTCACCATAGGGCGTTGTTCCACCAGATGGAATAGGTAGGGCATAAGAAATCAACGCCAGAAGCATAAAATACAATATAAGTACAACATTTTTTCCATCGTATAAAATGTATAATTGCAAACATTGCGAAAATAATGGTCATTTCTACGTTCCGGGCAACCTAGGCGTCACTCTAGTGCGTTGCTCCGACACATCTAACAGCTACGGAATTAGACGTCAACGACAGAAGCATAAAATACAATTAAGATGCAACAGCTTTTCCATCGTATTAAACGAATAATTGCAACCAGTGTGAAAGTTATTGTCTTTTCCACTTTCCGGGCAACCTAGGCTTCACCCTAGGGCGTTGCTCCAACAGATTGAATAGTTAGGACCTTAGTAGTCAATGCCCGAAGCATAAAATGCAATAAAAATACAACAGATTTTCCATCATATAACAGGAATAATTGCAACCAGTTTGAAAGTGAAGGTCATTTCTACGTTCCAGGCAACCTAGGCTTCACTCTAGGGCATTGCTCCACCAGATGGAATAGTTTGTGCCTTAGAAGTCAACGCCAGAAGCTTAAAATACAATATAAATACAACAGTTTTTCCATCGTGTAAAACGAATAATAGCAACCAGTGTGAAAGATATGGTCATTTCTATGTTCCGGGCAACCTAGGCTTCACCCGAGGGCGTTGTGCCACCAGATCGAATAGTTAGGGCCTAAGAACTGAACGCCAGCAGCATAAAATACAATATAAATACAACAGTTTTTCCATCATATAAAACGAATAATTGCCACCAGTACGAAGGTTATGGTCATTTCTACGTTCCGGGCAACCTAGGCTTCACTCTATGGCGTTCTTCCACCACATCGAATAGCTACGGCCTCAGAAGTCGACGCCTGAAGCATAAAATACATTAAAAATACAACAGTCTTTCCATCCTATAACAGGAATAATTGCAAGCCGTGTGAAAGTGATGGACATTTGTACGTTCCAGGCAACCTAGGCTTCACTCTAGGGCGTTGTTCCACCAGATCGAATTGTTAGGGCCTAAGAAGTCAACGCCAGAAGCATAAGATACAATATAAATGTAATAGTTTTTCCATCGTATAGAACGAATAATAGCAACCAGTGTGAAAGTTATGGTCATTTCTACGTTCCGGGCAACCTAGGCTTCACTCTAGGGCGTTGTTCCACCAGATCGAACAGCTAGGGCCTAAGAAGGCAAAGCCAGAAGCATAAAATACAATATAAATATAACAGTTTCTCCATCGTATAAAACGAATAATAGCGACCAGTGTGAAAGTTATGGTCATTTCTACGTTCCGGGCTACCTAGGCCTCACTCTAGGTCGTTGTTCCACCAGATCGAAATGTTAGGGCCTAAGAAGTCGACGCCAGAAGCATAAGATACAATATAAATACAACAGTTTTTCCATCATATAAAACGAATAATTGCAACCAGTATGAAGGCTATGGTCATTTCTACTTTACGGGCAACCTAGGCTACACCCTAGGGCGTTGCTCCTACAGATTGAATAGTTAGGGCCTTAGAAGTCATTGCCCGAAGCATAAAATGCAATAAAAATACAACAGTTTTTACATCATATAACAGGAATATTAGCAACCAGTATGAAAGTGATGGTAATTTCTACGTTCCGGGCAACTTAGGCTTCACTCTAGGGCGTTGGTCCACCAGATCAAATAGTTAGTGCCTTAGAAGTCAACGCCAGAAGCATAAGATACAAAATAAATGGAACAGTTTTTCCATCGTGTAAAACGAATAATTGCTACCGGTGTGAAAGTTATGGTCATTTCTACGTTCCGGTCAACCTAGGCTTCAACATAGGGCGTTGTTCCACCAGATCGAATAGTCAGGGCCTAAGAAGTGAACGCCAGAAGCGTAAAATACAATATAAATACAACAGTTTTTCCATCGTATAAAACGAATAATTGCAACCAGTATGAAAGTTAACGTCATTTCTACTTTCCGGGCAACCTAGGCTTGGACCTAGGGCGTTGCTCCAACAGATTGAATAGTTAGGGCCTTAGAAGTCAACGCCAGAAGCATAAAATACAATATAAATACAACAGTTTTTCCATCGTATAAAACGAATAATTGCAACCAGTATGAAAGTTATGGTCATTTCTACTTTCCGGGAAACCTAGGCTTCACCCTAGGGCGTTGCTTCAACAGATTGAATAGTTAGGGCCTTAGAAGTCAACGCCCGAAGCATAAAATACAAAATAAATAGAACAGTTTTTCCATCGTATAAAACGAATAATTGCTACCGGTGTGAATGTTATGGTCATTTCTACGTTCCGGGCAACCTAGGCTTCACCATAGGGCGTTGTTCCACCAGATGGAATAGTTAGGGCATAAGAAGTCAACGCCAGAAGCATAAAATACAATATAAATACAACAGCTTTTCAATCGTATAAAACGAGTAATTGCAACCAGTATGAAAGTTAACAACATTTCTACGTTCCGGGCAACCTAGGCTTCACCCTAGGGCGTTGCTCCAACAGATTGAATAGTTAGGGCCTTAGAAGTCAACGCCGGAAGCATAAGATACAAAATAAATGGAACAGTTTTTCCATCGTATAAAAGGTTTAATAGCTACCAGTATGGAAGTGATGGTCATTTCTACGTTCCGGGCTACCTAGGCCTCACTCTAGGTCGTTGTTCCTCCAGATCGAATTGTTAGGGCCTAAGAAGTCGACGCCAGAAGCATAAGATACAATATAAATATAACTGTTTTTCCATCGTATAGAACGAATAATAGCAACCAGTGTGAAAGTTATGGTCAATTCTACGTACCGGGCAACCTAGGCTTCACTCTAGGGCGTTGCTCCACCAGATCAAACAGCTACGGCTTTAGAAGTCAACGCCCGAAGCATAAAATACAAAATAAATAGAACAGTTTTTCCATTGTATAAAACGAACAATTGCTACCAGTGTAAAAGGTATGGTCAGTTCTACGTTCCGGGCAACCTAGGCCTCGCTCTAGGTCGTTGTTCCGCCAGATCGAATTGTTAGGGCCTAAGAAGTAAACGCCAGAATCATAAGATACAATATAAATATAACAGTTTTTCCATCGTATAAAACGAATAATTGCAACCAGTATGATGGTTAAAGTCATTTCTACTTTCCGGGCAACCTAGGCTTCACCCTAGGGCGTTGCTCCAACAGATTGAATAGTCAGAGCCTTAGAAGTCAACGCCGGAAGCATAAAATGCAATAAAATTACAACAGTTTTTCCATCGTATAAAAGGATTAATAGCTACCAGTATGGAAGTGATGGTCATTTCTACGTTCCGGGCTACCTAGGCCTCACTCTAGGTCGTTGTTCCACCAGATCGAATTGTTAGGGCCTAAGAAGTCGACGCCAGAAGCATAAGATACAATATAAATATAACTGTTTTTCCATCGTATAGAACGAATAATAGCAACCAGTGTGAAAGTTATGGTCAATTCTACGTTCCGGCATCCTAGGCTTCACTCTAGGGCGTTGCTCCACCAGATCAAACAGCTAGGGCTTTAGAAGTCAACGCCCGAAGCATAAAATACAAAATAAATAGAACAGTTTTTCCATTGTACAAAACGAACAATTGCTACCAGTGTAAAAGGTATGGTCAGTTCTACGTTCCGGGCAACCTAGGCCTCGCTCTAGGTCGTTGTTCCGCCAGATCGAATTGTTAGGGCCTAAGAAGTAAACGCCAGAACCATAAGATACAATATAAATATAACAGTTTTTCCATCGTATAAAACGAATAATTGCAACCAGTATGAAGGTTAAAGTCATTTCTACTTTCCGGGCAACCTAGGCTTCACCCTAGGGCGTTGCTCCAACAGATTGAATAGTTAGGGCCTTAGAAGTCAACACCGGAAGCATAAAATTCAATAAAAATACAACAGTTTTTCCATCGTATAAAACGAATAATTTCAACCAGTGTGAATGTTATGGTCATTTCTACATTCCGAGCAACCTAGGCTTCACTCTAGGGCGTTGACACAACAGATTGAATAGTTAGGGCCTTAGAAGTCAACGCCCGAACCATCAAATGCAAAAAAAATACAACAGTGTTTCCACCATATAACAGGAATAATTGCAACCAATTTGGAAAGTGATGGCCAATTCCACGTTCCGGGCAACGTAGGCTCCACTCTAGGGCGTTGCTCCACCAGATCGAATAGTTAGTGCCTTAGAAGTCAACGCCAGAAGCATAAAATACAATATAAATACAACAGCTTTTCCATCGTATAAAACGAATAATTGCAACCAGTATGAAACTTATGGTCATTTCTACTTTCCGAGCAACCTAGGCTTCACCCTAGGGCGTTGCTCCCACAGATTGAACAGTTAGGGCCTTAGAAGTCTACGCCCGAACCATAAAATGCAAAAAAAATACAACAGTGTTTCCATCATATAACAGGAATAATTGCGACCAGTTTGAAAGTGATGGACAATTCTACGTTCCGGGCAACCTAGGCTTCACTCTAGGGCGTTGCCCCAACAGATCGAATAGTTAGGGCCTTAGAAGTCAACGCCCGATGCATAAAATACAATATAAATACAACAGTTTTTCCATCATATAAAACGGATAATTTCAACCAGTATGAAGGCTATGGTCATTTCTACTTTACGGGCAACCTAGGCTACACCCTAGGGCGATGCTCCTACAGATTGAATAGTTAGGGCCTTTGAAGTCATTGCCCGAAGCATAAAATGCAATAAAAATACAACAGTTTTTCCATCATATAACAGGAATATTAGCAACCAGTATGAAAGTGATGGTAATTTCTACGTTCCGGGCAACTTAGGCTTCACTCTAGGGCGTTGCTCCACCAGATCGAATAGTTAGTGCCTTAGAAGTCAACGCCAGAAGCATAAGATACAAAATAAATGGAACAGTTTTTCCATCGTGTAAAACGAATAATTGCTACCGGTGTGAAAGTTATGGTCATTTCTACGTTCCGGTCAACCTAGGCTTCAACATAGGGCGTTGTTCCACCAGATCGAATAGTCAGGGCCTAAGAAGTGAACGCCAGAAGCGTAAAATACAATATAAATACAACAGTTTTTCCATCGTATAAAACGAATAATTGCAACCAGTATGAAAGTTAACGTCATTTCTACTTTCCGGCAACCTAGGCTTCACCCTAGGGCGTTGCTCCAACAGATCGAATACTTAGGGCCTTAGAAGTCAACAGCCGAAGCATAAAATACAAAATAAATAGAACTGTTTTTCCATCGTATAAAACGAATAATTGCTACCGGTGTGAAAGTTATTTCCATTTCTACGTTCCGGGCAACCTAGGCTTCACCCTTGGGCGTTGTTCCACCAGATGGAATAGTTATGGCATAAGAAGTCAACGCCAGACGCATAAAATACAATATAAGTACAACACTTTTTCCATCGTATAAAATTAATAATTGCAAACATTGCGAAAATAATGGTCATTTCTACGTTCCGGGCAACCTAGGCGTCACTCTAGTGCGTTGCTCCAACACATCTAATAGCTACGGCCTTAGACGTCAACGACAGAAGCATAAAATACAATTAAGATGCAACAGCTTTTCCATCGTATTAAACGAATAATTGCAACCAGTGTGAAAGTTATTGTCTTTTCCACTTTCCGGGCAACCTAGGCTTCACCCTAGGGCGTTGCTCCAACAGACTGAATAGTTAGGACCTTAGTAGTCAATGCCCGAAGCATAAAATGCAATATAAATACAACAGTTTTTCCATCATATAAAACGAATAATTGCCACCAGTATGAAGGTTATGGTCATTTCTACGTTCCGGGCAACCTAGGCTTCACTCTATCGCGTTCTTCCACCACATCGAATAGCTACGGCCTCAGAAGTCGACGCCTGAAGCATAAAATACATTAAAAATACAACAGTCTTTCCATCCTATAACAGGAATAATTGCAAGCCGTGTGAAAGTGATGGTCATTTGCACGTTCCAGGCAACCTAGGCTTCACTCTAGGGCGTTGTTCCACCAGATCGAATTGTTAGGGCCTAAGAAGTCAACGCCAGAAGCATAAGATACAATATAAATATAATAGTTTTTCCATCGTATAGAACGAATAATAGCAACCAGTGTGAAAGTTATGGTCATTTCTACACTCCGGGCAACCTAGGCTTCACTCTAGGTCGGTGTTCCACCAGATCGAACAGCTAGGGCCTAAGAAGACAAAGCCAGAAGCATAAAATACAATATAAATATAACAGTTTCTCCATCGTATAAAACGAATAATAGCGACCAGTGTGAAAGTTATGGTCATTTCTACGTTCCCGGCAACCTAGGCTTCACCACAAGGCGTTGTTCCACCACATCGAATAGTTAGGGCCTAAGAAGTGAACCCCAGAAGCATAAAATACAATATAAATACAACAGTTTTTCCATCATATAAAACGAATAATTTCAACCAATATGAAGGCTATGGTCATTTCTACTTTACGGGCAACCTAGGCTTGGCCCTAGGGCGTTGCTCCAACAGATTGAATAGTTAGGGCCTAAGAAGTGAACGCCAGAAGCATAAAATACAATATAAATACAACAGTTTTTCCATCATATAAAACGAATAATTGCAACCAGAATGAAAGCTATGGTAATTTCTACGTTCTGGGCAACCTAGGTTTCACTCTAGGGCGTTGCTCCACCAGATCGCATAGCTGGGGACTTAGAATTCAACGCCATAAGAATAAAATACAATATAAGTACAACAGTTTTTCCATCGTATAAAATGTATAATTGGAAACATTGTGAAAGTAATGGCCATTTCTACGTTCCAGGCAACCTAGGCGTCACTCTAGTGCGCTGCTCCACCACATCGAATAGCTACGGCCTTAGAAGTCAACGCCAGAAGCATAAAATACAATAAAGATGCAGCAGTTTTTCCATCGTATAACAGGAATAATTGCAACCAGTGTGAAAGTAATGGACAGTTCTACGTTCCGGGCAAACTAGGTTTCACTCTAGGGCGTTGCTCCACCAGATCGAATAGTTAGGGCCTAAGAAGTCAACGCCAGAAACATAAAATACGATATAAATACCACAGCTTTTCCGTCGTATAAAACGAATAATTGCAACCACTGTGAAAGTTATGGTCATTTCTACGTTCCGGGCAACCTAGGCTTCACTCTGGGGCGTTGCTCCACCAGATCGAATAGATAGGGCCTTAGACGTCAACGCCCGAAGCATAAACTACAAAATAAATAGAACAGTTTTTCCATCATATAACAGGAATATTTGCAACCAGTATGAAAGTGATGGTAATTTCTGCGTTCCGGGCAACTTTGGCTTCACTCTAGGGCGTTGCTCCACCAGATCGAATAGTTAGTGCCTTAGAAGTCAACGCCAGAAGCATAAGATACAAAATAAATGGAACAGTTTTTCCATCGTGTAAAACGAATAATTGCTACCGCTGTGAAAGTTATGGTCATTTGTATGTTCCGGTCAACCTGGGCTTCAACATAGGGCGTTGTTCCACCAGATTGAATAGTCAGGGCCTAAGAAGTGAACGCCAGAAGCGTAAAATACAATATAAATACAACAGTTTTTCCATCGTATAAAACGAATAATTGCTATCAGTGTGGAAGTTATGGTAATTTCTACGTTCCGGGCAATCTAGATTTCACTCTAGGGCGTTGCTCCACCAGATCGCATAGCTATGGTATTAGAATTCAACGCCATAAGAATAAAACACAATATAAGTACAACAGTTTTTCCATGGTATAAAATGAATAATAGCAACCAGTGTGAAAGTTATGGTCATTTCTACGTTCCGGGCAACCTAGGCTTCACCCCAGGGCGTTGTGCCACCAGATCGAATAGTTAGGGCCTAAGAACTGAACGCCAGCAGCATAAAATACAATATAATTACAACAGTTTTTCCATCACATAAAACGAATAATTGCCACCAGTATGAAAGTTATGGTCATTTCTACGTTCCGGGCAACCTAGGCTTCACTCTATGGCGTTCTTCGACCACATCGAATAGCTACGGCTTCAGAAGTCAGCGCCTGAAGAATAAAATACAAAAAAAATACAACAGTCTTTCGATCCTGTAACAGGAATAATTGCAACCCGTGTGAAAGTGATGGTCATTTGTACGTTCCAGGCAACCTAGGCTTCACTCTAGGGCGTTGTTCCACCAGATCGAATTGTTAGGGCCTAAGAAGTCAACGCCAGAAGCATAAGATACAATATAAATATAACAGTTTTTCCATCGTATAGAACGAATAATAGCAACCAGTGTGAAAGTTATGGACATTTCTACGTTCCGGGCAACCTAGGCTTCACTCTAGGGCGTTGTTCCACCAGATCGAATTGTTAGGGCCTAAGAAGTCAACGCACGAAGCATAAACTACAAAATAAATAGAACAGTTTTTCCATTGTATAAAACGTATAATTGCTACCAGTGTGAAAGTTATGGTCATTTCTACGTGCCCGGCAACCTAGGCTTCACTCTAGGGCGTTGCTCCACCAGATCGAATAGTTAGGGCCTTAGAAGTCAACGCCAGAGGCAGAAAATACAATAAATATGCAACAGCTTTCCATCGTATAAAACGAGTAATTGAAACCAGTGGAGAAGTAATGGTCATTTCTACGTTCCGGGCAACCTAGGCTTCACCCTAGGGCGCTGCTCCACCAGATCGAATAGTTGGTGCCCTAGAAGTCGGCGCCAGAAGCATAAAATACAATATGAATACAACAGTTTTTCCATCGTATAAAACGAATAATTGCAACAAGTATGACAGTTATGGTCATTTCTACTTTCCGGGCAACCTAGGCTTCACCCTAGGGCGTTGTTCCAACAGATTGAATAGTTAGGGCCTTAGAACTCAACGCCCGAAGCATGAAATACAAAATAAATAGAACAGTTGTTCTATCGTATAAAACGAATAATTGCTATCAGTGTGAAACTTATGGCAATTTCTACGTTCCGGGCAACCTCGGTTTCACTCTAGGGCGTTGCTCCACCAGATCGCATAGCTAGGGACTTAGAATTCAACGCCATAAGAATAAAATACAAAATGAGTACAACAGTTTTTCCATCGTATAAAATGAATAATTGGAAACATTGTGTAAGTAATGGTCATTTCTACGTTCCAGGCAACCTAGGCGTCACTCTAGGGAGTTACTCCACCACATCTAATAGCTACGGCCTTAGAAGTCAACGCCAGAAGCATATAATACAATATAAATACAACAGTTTTTCCATAGTATAAAACGAATAATAGCAACCAGTGTGAAAGTTATGGTTATTTCTACGTTCCGGGCAACCTAGGCTTCACCCCAGGGCGTTGTGCCACCAGATCGAATAGTTAGGGCCTAAGAACTGAACGCCAGCAGCATAAAATACAATATAATTACAACAGTTTTTCCATCACATAAAACGAATAATTGCCACCAGTATGAAGGTTATGGTCATTTCTACGTTCCGGGCAACCTAGGCTTCACTCTATGGCGGTCTTCCACCACATCGAATACCTACGGCTTCGGGAAGTCAGCGCCTGAAGCATAAAATACAATAAAAATACAACAGTCTTTCCATCCTATAACAGGAATAATTGCAACCCGTGTGAAAGTGATGGTCATTTGTACGTTCCAGGCAACCTAGGCTTCACTCTAGGGCGTTGTTCCACCAGATCGAATTGTTAGGGCCTAAGAAGTCAACGCCAGAAGCATAAGATACAATATAAATATAACAGTTTTTCCATCGTATAGAACGAATAATAGCAACCAGTTTGAAAGTAATGGTCATTTCTACGTTCCGGACAACCTAGGCTTCACTCTAGGGCGTTGCTCCACCACATCGAATAGGTACGGCCTTAGAAGTCAACGCTAGAAGCATAAAATACAATAAAAATGCAACAGTTTTTCCATCGTATAGCATGAATAATTGCTACCAGTGTGAAAGTTATGGTCATTTCTACGTTCCGAGCAACCTAGGCGTCACTCTAGGGCGTTGCTCCACCACGTCTAATAGCTACGGCCTTCGAAGTCAACGCCAGAAGCATAAAGTACAATATAAATACAACAGCTTTTCCATCGTATAAGACGAATTATTGCAACCAGTGTGAAATTTATGGTCATTTCTCCGTTCCGGGCATCCTAGACTTAACTCTGAGGCATTGCTCCACCAGATCGAATAGCTACGACCTTAGAGGTCAAAGCCATAAGCAGAAAATACAATAAAAATGCAACAGTTTTTCCATCGTATAGCATGACAAATTGCAACCAGTATGAAAGTAATGATCATTTCGACGTTTCGGGCATCCTAGACTTAACTCTGATGCGTTGCTACACCAGATCGAAGAGTTGGGGTCGTAGAAGTCAGCGCCAGAAGCATAAACTACAAAATAAATGGAACAGTCTTTCCATCGTATAAAACGAATAGTTGCAACCTGTGTGTAGGTTATGGTCATATATACGTTCCGGGCAACCTAGGCTTCACTGTAGGGTGTTGCTCCACCAGATCGAATAGTTAGGGCCTAAGAAGTCAACGTCAGAAGCATAAAATACAATATAAGTATAACAGTTTTTCCATCGTATAAAACGAATAATTGCAACCAGTATGAAAATTAACGTCATTTCTACTTTCCGGGCAACCTAGGCTTGGCCCTAGGGCGTTGCTCCAACAGATTGAATAGTTAGGGCCTTAGAAGTAAACGCCAGAAGCATAAAATACAATATAAATACAACAGTTTTTCCATCGTATAAAACGAATAATTGCAACCAGTATGAAAGCTATGGTCATTTCTACTTTCCGGGCAACCTAGGCTTCACCCTAGGGCGTTGCTTCAACAGATTGAATAGTTAGGGCCTTAGAAGTCAACGCCCGAAGCATAAAATACAAAATAAATAGAACAGTTTTTCCATCGTATAAAACGAATAATTGCTACCGGTGTGAATGTTATGGTCATTTCTACGTTCCGGGCAACCTAGGCTTCACCATAGGGCGTTGTTCCACCAGATGGAATAGTTAGGGCATAAGAAGTCAACGCCAGAAGCATAAAATACAATATAAATACAACAGCTTTTCAATCGTATAAAACGAGTAATTGCAACCAGTATGAAAGTTAACATCATTTCTACGTTCCGGGCAACCTAGGCTTCACCCTAGGTCGTTGCTCCAACAGATTGAATAGTTAGGGCCTTAGAAGTCAACGCCGGAAGCATAAAATGCAATAAAAATACAACAGTTTTTCCATCGTATTATAGGATTAATAGCTATCAGTATGGAAGTGATGGTCATTTCTACGTTCCGGGCTACCTAGGCCTCACTCTAGGTCGTTGTTCCACCAGATCGAATTGTTAGGGCCTAAGAAGTCAACGCCAGAAGCATAAGATACAATACAAATATAACTGTTTTTCCATTGTAAAGAACGAACAATTGCTACCAGTGTAAAAGGTATGGTCAGTTCTACGTTCCGGGCAACCTAGGCCTCGCTCTAGGTCGTTGTACCGCCAGATCGAATTGTTAGGGCCTAAGAAGTAAACGCCAGAAGCACGAAATACAAAATAAATAGAACAGTTGTTCCATCGTATAAAACGAATAATTGCTATCAGTGTGGAAGTTATGGTAATTTCTACGTTCCGGGCAACCTAGGTTTCACTCTAGGGCGTTGCTCGACCAGATCGCATAGCTATGGTATTAGAATTCAACGCCATAAGGATAAAACACAATATAAGTACAACAGTTTTTCCATGGTATAAAATGAATAATAGCAACCAGTGTGAAAGTTATGGTCATTTCTACGTTCCGGGCAACCTAGGCTTCACCCCAGGGCGTTGTGCCACCAGATCGAATAGTTAGGGCCTAAGAACTGAACGCCAGCAGCATAAAATACAATATAATTACAACAGTTTTTCCATCACATAAAACGAATAATTGCAACCAGTATGAAAGTTATGGTCATTTCTACGTTCCGGTCAACCTAGGCTTCACTCTATGGCGCTCTTCCACCACATCGAATAGCTACGGCTTCGGGAAGTCAGCGCCTGAAGCATAAAATACAATAAAAATACAACAGTCTTTCCATCCTATAACAGGAATAATTCCAACCCGTGTGAAAGTGATGGTCATTTGTACGTTCCAGGCAACCTAGGCTTCACTCTAGGGCGTTGTTCCACCAGATCGAATTGTTAGGGCCTAAGAAGTCAACGCCAGAAGCATAAGATACAATATAAATATAACAGTTTTTCCATCGTATAGAACGAATAATAGCAACCAGTTTGAAAGTAATGGTCATTTCTACGTTCCGGACAACCTAGGCTTCACTCTAGGGCGTTGCTCCACCACATCGAATAGGTACGGCCTTAGAAGTCAACGCTAGAAGCATAAAATACAATAAAAATGCAACAGTTTTTCCATCGTATAGCATGAATAATTGCTACCAGTGTGAAAGTTATGGTCATTTCTACGTTCCGAGCAACCTAGGCGTCACTCTAGGGCGTTGCTCCACCACGTCTAATAGCTACGGCCTTCGCAGTCAACGCCAGAAGCATAAAGTACAATATAAATACAACAGCTTTTCCATCGTATAAGACGAATTATTGCAACCAGTGTGAAATTTATGGTCATTTCTCCGTTCCGGGCATCCTAGACTTAACTCTGAGGCATTGCTCCACCAGATCGAATAGCTACGACCTTAGAGGTCAAAGCCAGAAGCAGAAAATACAATAAAAATGCAACAGTTTTTCCATCGTATAGCATGACAAATTGCAACCAGTATGAAAGTAATGATCATTTCGACGTTTCGGGCATCCTAGACTTAACTCTGATGCGTTGCTACACCAGATCGAAGAGTTGGGGTCGTAGAAGTCAACGCCAGAAGCATAAAATACAATATAAATACAACAGTTTTTTCCATCGTATAAAACGAATAATTGCAACCAGTATGAAAGTTATGGTCATTTCTACTTTCCGGGCAACCTAGGCTTCACCCTAGGGCGTTGCTTCAACAGATTGAAAAGTTAGGGCCTTAGAAGTCAACGCCCGAAGCATAAAATACAAAATAAATAGAACAGTTTTTCCATCGTATAAAACGAATAATTGCTACCGGTGTGAATGTTATGGTCATTTCTACGTTCCGGGCAACCTAGGCTTCACCATAGGGCGTTGTTCCACCAGATGGAATAGTTAGGGCATAAGAAGTCAACGCCAGAAGCATAAAATACAATATAAATACAACAGCTTTTCAATCGTATAAAACGAGTAATTGCAACCAGTATGAAAGTTAACATCATTTCTACGTTCCGGGCAACCTAGGCTTCACCCTAGGGCGTTGCTCCAACAGATTGAATAGTTAGGGCCTTAGAAGTCAACGCCGGAAGCATAAAATGCAATAAAAATACAACAGTTTTTCCATCGTATAAAAGGATTAATAGCTACCAGTATGGAAGTGACGGTCATTTCTACGTTCCGGGCTACCTAGGCCTCACTCTAGGTCGTTGTTCCACCAGATCGAATTGTTAGGGCCTAAGAAGTCAACGCCAGAAGCATAAGATACAATACAAATATAACTGTTTTTCCATCGTATAGAACGAATAATAGCAACCAGTGTGAAAGTTATGGTCAATTCTACGTTCCGGTCAACCTAGGCATCACTCTAGGGCGTTGCTCCACCTGATCAAACAGCTAGGGCTTTAGAAGTCAACGCCCGAAGCATAAAATACAAAATATATAGAACAGTTTTTCCATTGTATAAAACGAACAATTGCTACCAGTGTAAAAGGTACGGTCAGTTCTACGTTCCGGGCAACCTAGGCCTCGCTCTAGGTCGTTGTTCCACCAGATCGAATTGTTAGGGCCTAAGAAGTAAACGCCAGAAGCATAAGATACAATATAAATATAACAGTTTTTCCATCGTATAGAACGAATAATAGCAACCAGTGTGAAAGTTATGGTCATTTCTACGTGCCCGGCAACCTAGGCTTCACTCTAGGGCGTTGCTCCACCAGATCGAATAGTTAGGGCCTTAGAAGTCAACGCCAGAGGCAGAAAATACAATAAAGATGCAACAGTTTTTCCATCGCATAAAACGAGTAATTGAAACCAGTGGAGAAGTTATGGTAATTTCTACGTTCCGGGCAACCTAGGTTTCACTCTAGGGCGTTGCTCCACCAGATCGCATAGCTATGGTATTAGAATTCAACGCCATAAGGATAAAACACAATATAAGTACAACAGTTTTTCCATGGTATAAAATGAATAATAGCAACCAGTGTGAAAGTTATGGTCATTTCTACGTTCCGGGCAACCTAGGCTTCACCCCAGGGCGTTGTGCCACCTGATCGAATAGTTAGGGCCTAAGAACTGAACGCCAGCAGCATAAAATACAATATAATTACAACAGTTTTTCCATCACATAAAACGAATAATTGCCACCAGTATGAAAGTTATGGTCATTTCTACGTTCCGGGCAACCTAGGCTTCACTCTATGGCGTTCTTCCACCACATCGAATAGCTACGGCTTCAGAAGTCAGCGCCTGAAGCATAAAATACAATAAAAATACAACAGTCTTTCCATCCTATAACAGGAATAATTGCAACCCGTGTGAAAGTGATGGTCATTTGTACGTTCCAGGCAACATAGGCTTCACTCTAGGGCGTTGCTCCTACAGATTGAATAGTTAGGGCCTTAGAAGTCATTGCCCGAAGCATAAAATGCAATAAAAATACAACAGTTTTTCCATCATATAACAGGAATATTTGCAACCAGTTTGAAAGTGATGGTAATTTCTACGTTCCGGGCAACTGAGGCTTCACTCTAGGGCGTTGCTCCACCAGAACGAATAGTTAGTGCCTTAGAAGTCAACGCCAGAAGCATAAGATACAAAATAAATGGAACAGTTTTTCCATCGTGTAAACCGAATAATTGCTACCGGTGTGAAAGTTATGGTCATTTCTACGTTCCGGTCTACCTAGGCTACACCATAGGGCGTTGTTCCACTAGATCGAATAGCTAGGACCTTAGCAGTCGAAGCCAGAAGCATAAAATGCAATATTAATACAACAGTTTTTCTATCGCATAAAACGAATAATTGCTATCAGTGTGAAAGTTATGGTAATTTCTACGTTCCGGGCAACCTAGGTTTCACTCTAGGGCGTTGGTCCACCAGATCGCATAGCTGGGGACTTAGAATTCAACGCCATAAGAATAAAATACAATATAAGTACAACAGTTTTTCCATCGTATAAAATGAATAATTGGAAACATTGTGAAAGTAATGGTCATTTCTACGTTCCAGGCAACCTAGGCGTCACTCTAGGCCGTTGCTCCACCACATCGAATAGCTACGGCCTTAGAAGTCAACGCCAGAAGCATAAAATACAATAAAGATGCAGCAGTTTTTCCATCGTATAACAGGAATAATTGCAACCAGTGTGAAAGTAATGGTCAGTTCTACGTTCCGGGCAAACTAGGTTTCACTCTAGGGCGTTGCTCCACCAGATCGAATAGTTAGGGCCTAAGAAGTCAGCGCCAGAAGCATAAAATACAATATAAATACAACAGTTTTTCCATCGTATAAAACGAATAATTGCAACAAGTATGATAGTTATGGTCATTTCTACTTTCCGGGCAACCTAGGCTTCACCCTAGGGCGTTGTTCCAACAGATTGAATAGTTAGGGCCTTAGAACTCAACGCCCGAAGCATGAAATACAAAATAAATAGAACAGTTGTTCCATCGTATAAAACGAATAATTGCTATCAGTGTGAAACTTATGGCAATTTCTACGTTCCGGGCAACCTCGGTTTCACTCTAGGGCGTTGCTCCACCAGATCGCATAGCTAGGGACTTAGAATTCAACGCCATAAGAATATAATACAAAATGATTACAACAGTTTTTCCATCGTATAAAATGAATAATTGGAAACATTGTTAAAGTAATGGTCATTTCTACGTTCCAGGCAACCTAGGCGTCACTCTAGGGCGTTACTCCACCACATCTAATAGCTACGGCCTTAGAAGTTAACGCCAGAGGCATAAAATACAATAAAGATGCAACAGTTTTTCCATCGTATAGAACGAGTAATTGAAACCTGTGGAAAAGTAATGGTCATTTCTACGTTCCGGGCAACCTAGGCTTCACCCTAGGGCACTGCTCCACCAGATCGAATAGTTGGTGCCCTAGAAGTCAGCGCCAGAAGCATAAAATACAATATAAATACAACAGTTTTTCCATCGTATAAAACGAATAATTGCAACAAGTATGATAGTTATGGTCATTTCTACTTTCCGGGCAACCTAGGCTTCACCCTAGGTCGTTGTTCCAACAGATTGAATAGTTAGGGCCTTAGAACTCAACGCCCGAAGCATGAAATACAAAATAAATAGAACAGTTGTTCCATCGTATAAAACGAATAATTGCTATCAGTGTGAAACTTATGGCAATTTCTACGTTCCGGGCAACCTCGGTTTCACTCTAGGGCGTTGCTCCACCAGATCGCATAGCTAGGGACTTAGAATTCAACGCCATAAGAATATAATACAAAATGATTACAACAGTTTTTCCATCGTATAAAATGAATAATTGGAAACATTGTTAAAGTAATGGTCATTTCTACGTTCCAGGCAACCTAGGCGTCACTCTAGGGCGTTACTCCACCACATCTAATAGCTACGGCCTTAGAAGTCAACGCCAGAAGCATATAATACAATATAAATACAACAGTTTTTCCATTGTATAAAACGAATAATAGCAACCAGCGTGAAAGTTATGGTCATTTCTACGTTCCGGGCAACCTAGGCTTCACCCCAGGGCGTTCTGCCACCAGATCGAATAGTTAGGGCCTAAGAACTGAACGCCAGCAGCATAAAATACAATATAACTACAACAGTTTTTCCATCACATAAAACGAATAATTGCCACCAGTATGAAAGTTATGGTCATTTCTACGTTCCGGGCAACCTAGGCTTCACTCTATGTCGTTCTTCCACCACATAGAATAGCTACGGCTTCGGGAAGTCAGCGCCTGAAGCATAAAATACAATAAAAATACAACAGTCTTTCCATCCTATAACAGGAATAATTCCAACCCGTGTGAAAGTGATGGTCATTTGTACGTTCCAGGCAACCTAGGCTTCACTCTAGGGCGTTGTTCCACCAGATCGAATTGTTAGGGCCTAAGAAGTCAACGCCAGAAGCATAAGATACAATATAAATATAACAGTTTTTCCATCGTATAGAACGAATAATAGCAACCAGTTTGAAAGTAATGGTCATTTCTACGTTCCGTACAACCTAGGCTTCACTCTAGGGCGTTGCTCCACCACGTCTAATAGCTACGGCCTTAGAAGTCAACGCCAGAAGCATAAAGTACAATATAAATACAAAGCTTTTCCATCGTATAAGACGAATTATTGCAACCAGTGTGAAATTTATGGTCATTTCTCCGTTCCGGGCATCCTAGACTTAACTCTGAGGCATTGCTCCACCAGATCGAATAGCTACGACCTTAGAGGTCAAAGCCAGAAGCAGAAAATACAATAAAAATGCAACAGTTTTTCCATCGTATAGCATGACAAATTGCAACCAGTATGAAAGTAATGATCATTTCGACGTTTCGGGCATCCTAGACCTAACTCTGATGCGTTGCTACACCAGATCGAAGAGTTGGGGTCGTAGAAGTCAGCGCCAGAAGCATAAACTACAAAATAAATGGAACAGTCTTTGCATCGTATAAAACGAATAATTGCAACCTGTGTGTAGGTTATGGTCATATATACGTTCCGGGCAACCTAGGCTTCACTGTAGGGTGTTGTTCCACCAGATCTAATAGCTAGGGACTTAGAATTAAACGCCAGAATCATAAAATACACTAAAAATACAACAGTTTTTCCATCGAATAACAGGAATAACTGCAAACAGTGTGAAAGTACTGGTCATTTCTACGTTCCGGGTAACCTAGTTTTCATTCTAGGGCGTAGCTCCACCACAACTAATAGATACGGCCTTAGAAGTCAACGACAGAAGCATAAAATACAATATAAATACAACAGCTTTTCCATCGTATAACAGGAATAATTGCAACCAGTGTGAAGGTTATGGTCATTTCTACTTTCCGGGCAACCTAGGCTTCACTCTAGGGCGTTGCTCCACCAGATCGAATAGTTAGGGCCTTAGAAGTCAACGCCAGAAGCATAAAATACAATAAAGATGCAACAGTTTTTCCATCGAATAACAGGAATAACTGCAAACAGTGTGAAAGTACTGGTCATTTCTACGTTCCGGGTAACCTAGTTTTCATTCTAGGGCGTAGCTCCACCACAACTAATAGATACGGCCTTAGAAGTCAACGACAGAAGCATAAAATACAATATAAATACAACAGCTTTTCCATCGTATAACAGGAATAATTGCAACCAGTGTGAAGGTTATGGTCATTTCTACTTTCCGGGCAACCTAGGCTTCACTCTAGGGCGTTGCTCCACCAGATCGAATAGTTAGGGCCTTAGAAGTCAACGCCAGAAGCATAAAATACAATATAAATATAACAGGCTTTCCGTCGTATAAAACGAATAATAGCAACCAGTGTGAAAGTTATGGATATTTCTCCGTTCCAGGCAACCTAGGCTTCACTCTAGTGCGTTGCAGCACCAGATCGTATAGTTAGGGGCTTAGAAGTCAATGCCCGAAGCATAAAATACAAAATAAATAGAACAGCTTTTGCATCGTATAAAATGAATAATTGCAAACAGTGTGAAAGTAATGGACATTTCTACGTTCCGAGCACCCTAGGCGTCACTCTAGGGCGATGCTCCACCACATCTAATCGCTACGGCCTTAGAAGTCAACGCCAGATGGATAAAATACAATATAGGTACAACAGTTTTTCCATCGTATAAAATGTATAATTGCAAACATTGTGAAAGTTATGGTCATTTCTACGTTCCGGGCAACCTAGGCTTCACTCTATGGCGCTCTTCCACAACATCGAATAGCTACAGCCTCAGAAGTCGACGCCTGAAGTATAAAATACTATAAAAATACAACCGTCTTTCCATCCTATAACAGGAATAACTGCAAACAGTGTGAAAGTACTGGTCATTTCTACGTTCCGGGTAACCTAGGTTTCATTCTAGGTCGTAGATCCACCACAACTAATAGCTAGGGCCTTAGAAGTCATATACAGAAGCAGAAAATACAATAAAAATGCAACAGTTCTTCAATCGTATAGCATGAGTAATTGCAACCAGTGTGAAAGTAACGATCATTTCGACGTTTCGGGCATACTAGACTTAACTCTGAGGCATTCCTCCACCAGGTCGAAGTGTTAGGGCCTTGGAATTCAACGCCAGAAACATAAACTACAAAATAAATACAACAGTCTTTCAATCGTATAAAACGAATAATTGCAACATGTGTGAAGGTTATGGTCATATCTACGTTCCGGACAAACTAGGCTTCACTGTAGGGTGCTGCTCCACCAGATCTAATAGCTAGGGACTTAGAATTAAACGCCAGAATCATAAAATACAATAAAAATACAACAGTTTTTCCATCGTATAACAGGAGTAATTGCAGCCAGTGTGAATGTAATGGTATGTCCAACGTTCCGGGCAAACTAGGCTTCACTCTAGGGCGTTGTTCCACCAGATCGAATAGTTAGGGCGTAAGAAGTCAACGTCAGAAGCATAAAATACAATATAAGTATAACAGTTTTTCCATCGTATAAAACGAATAATAGCAACCAGTGTGAATGTAATGGACATTTCTACGTTCCGGCAAGCTGGGCGTCACTCTACGGCGTTGCTCCACCACATCTAATAGCTACGGCCTTAGAAGTCAACGCCAGAAGCATAAAATACAATAAAGATGCAACAGTTTTTCCATCGAATAACAGGAATAACTGCAAACAGTGTGAAAGTACTGGTCATTTCTACGTTCCGGGTAACCTAGGTTTCATTCTAGGACGTAGCTCCAGCAGATCGAATAGCTAGGGACATAGAATTCAACGCCAGAAGAATAAAATACAATATAAATACAACAGTTTTTCCATCATATAAAACGAATAATTGCTACCCGTATGAAGGTTATGGTCATTTCTACTTTCCGGGCAACCTAGGCTTCACCCTAGGGCGTTGTTCCAACAGATTGAATAGTTAGGGCCTTAGAACTCAACGCCCGAAGCATGAAATACAAAATAAATAGAACAGTTGTTCCATCGTATAAAACGAATAATTGCTATCAGTGTGAAACTTAGGGCAATTTCTACGTTCCGGGCAACCTCGGTTTCACTCTAGGGCGTTGCTCCACCAGATCGCATAGCTAGGGACTTAGAATTCAACGCCATAAGAATATAATA
Source organism: Calliopsis andreniformis (assembly GCF_051401765.1). Classification (NCBI taxonomy): domain Eukaryota; kingdom Metazoa; phylum Arthropoda; class Insecta; order Hymenoptera; family Andrenidae; genus Calliopsis; species Calliopsis andreniformis. The sequence goes on along the minus strand of NW_027480436.1, from coordinate 4,617,259 downwards.
CAAAATGATTACAACAGTTTTTCCATCGTATAAAATGAATAATTGGAAACATTGTTAAAGTAATGGTCATTTCCACGTTCCAGGCAACCTAGGCTTCACTCTAGGGCGTTGTTCCACCAGATCGAATTGTTAGGGCCTAAGAAGTCAACGCCAGAAGCATAAGATACAATATAAATATAACAGTTTTTCCATCGTATAGAACGAATAATAGCAACCAGTTTGAAAGTAATGGTCATTTCTACGTTCCGTACAACCTAGGCTTCACTCTAGGGCGTTGCTCCACCACGTCTAATAGCTACGGCCTTAGAAGTCAACGCCAGAAGCATAAAGTACAATATAAATACAAAGCTTTTCCATCGTATAAGACGAATTATTGCAACCAGTGTGAAATTTATGGTCATTTCTCCGTTCCGGGCATCCTAGACTTAACTCTGAGGCATTGCTCCACCAGATCGAATAGCTACGACCTTAGAGGTCAAAGCCAGAAGCAGAAAATACAATAAAAATGCAACAGTTTTTCCATCGTATAGCATGACAAATTGCAACCAGTATGAAAGTAATGATCATTTCGACGTTTCGGGCATCCTAGACCTAACTCTGATGCGTTGCTACACCAGATCGAAGAGTTGGGGTCGTAGAAGTCAGCGCCAGAAGCATAAACTACAAAATAAATGGAACAGTCTTTGCATCGTATAAAACGAATAATTGCAACCTGTGTGTAGGTTATGGTCATATATACGTTCCGGGCAACCTAGGCTTCACTGTAGGGTGTTGTTCCACCAGATCTAATAGCTAGGGACTTAGAATTAAACGCCAGAATCATAAAATACACTAAAAATACAACAGTTTTTCCATCGAATAACAGGAATAACTGCAAACAGTGTGAAAGTACTGGTCATTTCTACGTTCCGGGTAACCTAGTTTTCATTCTAGGGCGTAGCTCCACCACAACTAATAGATACGGCCTTAGAAGTCAACGACAGAAGCATAAAATACAATATAAATACAACAGCTTTTCCATCGTATAACAGGAATAATTGCAACCAGTGTGAAGGTTATGGTCATTTCTACTTTCCGGGCAACCTAGGCTTCACTCTAGGGCGTTGCTCCACCAGATCGAATAGTTAGGGCCTTAGAAGTCAACGCCAGAAGCATAAAATACAATAAAGATGCAACAGTTTTTCCATCGAATAACAGGAATAACTGCAAACAGTGTGAAAGTACTGGTCATTTCTACGTTCCGGGTAACCTAGTTTTCATTCTAGGGCGTAGCTCCACCACAACTAATAGATACGGCCTTAGAAGTCAACGACAGAAGCATAAAATACAATATAAATACAACAGCTTTTCCATCGTATAACAGGAATAATTGCAACCAGTGTGAAGGTTATGGTCATTTCTACTTTCCGGGCAACCTAGGCTTCACTCTAGGGCGTTGCTCCACCAGATCGAATAGTTAGGGCCTTAGAAGTCAACGCCAGAAGCATAAAATACAATATAAATATAACAGGCTTTCCGTCGTATAAAACGAATAAAAGCAACCAGTGTGAAAGTTATGGATATTTCTCCGTTCCAGGCAACCTAGGCTTCACTCTAGTGCGTTGCAGCACCAGATCGTATAGTTAGGGGCTTAGAAGTCAACGCCCGAAGCATAAAATACAAAATAAATAGAACAGCTTTTGCATCGTATAAAATGAATAATTGCAAACAGTGTGAAAGTAATGGACATTTCTACGTTCCGAGCACCCTAGGCGTCACTCTAGGGCGATGCTCCACCACATCTAATCGCTACGGCCTTAGAAGTCAACGCCAGATGGATAAAATACAATATAGGTACAACAGTTTTTCCATCGTATAAAATGTATAATTGCAAACATTGTGAAAGTTATGGTCATTTCTACGTTCCGGGCAACCTAGGCTTCACTCTATGGCGCTCTTCCACAACATCGAATAGCTACAGCCTCAGAAGTCGACGCCTGAAGTATAAAATACTATAAAAATACAACCGTCTTTCCATCCTATAACAGGAATAACTGCAAACAGTGTGAAAGTACTGGTCATTTCTACGTTCCGGGTAACCTAGGTTTCATTCTAGGTCGTAGATCCACCACAACTAATAGCTAGGGCCTTAGAAGTCATATACAGAAGCAGAAAATACAATAAAAATGCAACAGTTCTTCAATCGTATAGCATGAGTAATTGCAACCAGTGTGAAAGTAACGATCATTTCGACGTTTCGGGCATACTAGACTTAACTCTGAGGCATTCCTCCACCAGGTCGAAGTGTTAGGGCCTTGGAATTCAACGCCAGAAACATAAACTACAAAATAAATACAACAGTCTTTCAATCGTATAAAACGAATAATTGCAACATGTGTGAAGGTTATGGTCATATCTACGTTCCGGACAAACTAGGCTTCACTGTAGGGTGCTGCTCCACCAGATCTAATAGCTAGGGACTTAGAATTAAACGCCAGAATCATAAAATACAATAAAAATACAACAGTTTTTCCATCGTATAACAGGAGTAATTGCAGCCAGTGTGAATGTAATGGTATGTCCAACGTTCCGGGCAAACTAGGCTTCACTCTAGGGCGTTGTTCCACCAGATCGAATAGTTAGGGCGTAAGAAGTCAACGTCAGAAGCATAAAATACAATATAAGTATAACAGTTTTTCCATCGTATAAAACGAATAATAGCAACCAGTGTGAATGTAATGGACATTTCTACGTTCCGGCAAGCTGGGCGTCACTCTACGGCGTTGCTCCACCACATCTAATAGCTACGGCCTTAGAAGTCAACGCCAGAAGCATAAAATACAATAAAGATGCAACAGTTTTTCCATCGAATAACAGGAATAACTGCAAACAGTGTGAAAGTACTGGTCATTTCTACGTTCCGGGTAACCTAGGTTTCATTCTAGGACGTAGCTCCAGCAGATCGAATAGCTAGGGACATAGAATTCAACGCCAGAAGAATAAAATACAATATAAATACAACAGTTTTTCCATCATATAAAACGAATAATTGCTACCCGTATGAAGGTTATGGTCATTTCTACTTTCCGGGCAACCTAGGCTTCACTCTAGGGCGTTGCTCCACCAGATCGAATAGTTAGGGCCTTAGAAGTCAACGCCCGAAGCATAAAATACAATAAAGATGCAACAGTTTTTCCATCGAATAACAGGAATAACTGCAAACAGTGTGAAAGTACTGGTCATTTCTACGTTCCGGGTAACCTAGGTTTCATTCTAGGGCGTAGCTCCACCACAACTTTTAGATACGGCCTTAGAAGTCAACGACAGAAGCATAAAATACAATATAAATACAACAGCTTTTCCATCGTATAACAGGAATAATTGCAACCAGTGTGAAAGTAAAGGTCATTTCTACGTTCCGGGCAACCTAGGCTTCACTCTAGGGCGTTGCTCCACCAGATCGTATACTTAGGGCCTTAGAAGTCAACGCCAGAAGCATAAAATACAATATAAATATAACAGGTTTTCCATCGTATAAAACGAATAATAGCAACCAGTGTGAAAGTTATGGTTATTTCTCCGTTCCAGGCAACCTAGGCTGCACCCTAGGGCGTTGTTCCACCAGATCGAATAGTTAGGGCCTAAGAAGTGAACGCCAGAAGCATAAAATGCAATATAAATACAACAGTTTTTCCATCGTATAAATCGAATAATTGCAACCAGTATGAAACTTATGGTCATTTCTACGTTCCGGGCAACCTAGGCTTCACTCTATGGCGTTCTTCCACAACATTGAATAGCTACAGCCTCAGAAGTCGACGCCTGAAGTATAAAATACTATAAAAATACAACCGTCTTTCCATCCTATAACAGGAATAACTGCAAACAGTGAGAAAGTAATGGTCATTTCTACGTTCCGGGTAACCTAGGTTTCATTCTAGGGCGTAGATCCACCACAACTAATAGCTAGGGCCTTAGAAGTCAACGACAGAAGCATAAAATACAATATCAATGCAACAGTTTTTCCATCGTATAAAACGAATAATTGCAACCAGTATGAAAGTTATGGTCATTTCTACTTTCCGGGCAACCTAGGATCCGCCCTAGGGCGTTGCTGCAACCGATTGAATTGTTAGGGCCTTAGAAGTCAACGCCCGAAGCATAAAATGCAAAATAAATAGAACAGTTTTTCCACCTTATAAAACGAATAATTGCTACCGATGTGAAAGTTATGGTGATTTGTACATTCCGGGTACCTAGGCTTCACCCTAGGGCGTTGTTCCACCAGATGGAATAGTTAGGGCCTCAGAAGTCAACGCCCGATGCATACAATACAAAATAAATAGAACAGTTTTTCCATCGTATAAAACGAATAATTGCTACCGGTATGAAAGTTATGGTCATTTCTACGTTCCGTGCAACCTAGGCTTCACCCTAGGGCGCTGCACCACCAGATCGAATAGCTAGAGCCCTACAAGTCAGCGCCAGAAGCATAAAATACAATATAAATACAACAGTTTTTCCATCGTATAAAACGAATAATTGCAACCAGTATGAAGGTTATGGTCATTTCTACATTCCGGGCAACCTAGGCTTTACCCTAGGGCGTTGTTCCAACAGATTGAATAGCTACGGCCTTAGAAGTCAACGCCAGAAGCATATAATACAATATAAATACAACAGTTTTTCCATTGTATAGAACGAATAATAGCAACCAGCGTGAAAGTTATGGTCATTTCTACGTTCCGGGCAACCTAGGCTTCACCCCAGGGCGTTGTGCCACCAGATCGAATAGTTAGGGCCTAAGAACTGAACGCCAGCAGCATAAAATACAATATAACTACAACAGTTTTTCCATCACATAAAACGAATAATTGCCACCAGTATGAAAGTTATGGTCATTTGTACGTTCCAGGCAACCTAGGCTTCACTCTAGGGCGTTGTTCCACCAGATCGAATTGTTAGGGCCTAAGAAGTCAACGCCAGAAGCATAAGATACAATATAAATATAACAGTTTTTCCATCGTATAGAACGAATAATAGCAACCAGTTTGAAAGTAATGGTCATTTCTACGTTCCGTACAACCTAGGCTTCACTCTAGGGTGTTTCTCCACCACGTCGAATAGCTACGGCCTTAGAAGTCAACGCTAGAAGCATAAAATACAATAAAAATGCAACAGTTTTTCCATGCTATAGCATGAATAATTGCTACCAGTGTGAAAGTTATGGTCATTTCTACTTTCCGGGCAACCTAGGCTTCACTCTAGGGCGTTGCTCCACCAGATCGTATAGTTAGGGCCTTAGAAGTCAACGCCAGAAGCATAAAATACAATATAAATATAACAGGCTTTCCATCGTATAAAACGAATAATAGCAACCAGTGTGAAAGTTATGGATATTTCTTCGTTCCAGGCAACCTAGGCTTCACTCTAGTGCGTTGCAGCACCAGATCGTATAGCTAGGGGCTTAGAAGTCAACGCCCGAAGCATAAAATACAAAATAAATAGAACAGCTTTTGCATCGTATAAAATGAATAATTGCAAACAGTGTGAAAGTAATGGACATTTCTACGTTCCGAGCACCCTAGGCGTCACTCTAGGGCGATGCTCCACCACATCTAATAGCTACGGCCTTAGAAGTCAACGCCAGATGGATAAAATACAATATAGGTACAACAGTTTTTCCATCGTATAAAATGTATAATTGCAAACATTGTGAAAGTTATGGTCATTTCTACGTTCCGGGCAACCTAGGCTTCACTCTATGGCGTTCTTCCACAACATCGAATAGCTACAGCCTCAGAAGTCGACGCCTGAAGTATAAAATACTATAAAAATACAACCGTCTTTCCATCCTATAACAGGAATAACTGCAAACAGTGTGAAAGTACTGGTCATTTCTACGTTCCGGGTAACCTAGGTTTCATTCTAGGTCGTAGATCCACCACAACTAATAGCTAGGGCCTTAGAAGTCAACGACAGAAGCATAAAATACAATATCAATACAACAGTTTTTCCATCGTATAAAACAAATAATTGCAACCAGTATGAAAGGTATGGTCATTTCTACTTTCCGGGCAACCTAAGATCCGCCCTAGGGCGTTGCTGCAACCGATTGAATAGTTAGGGCCTTAGAAGTCAACGCCCGAAGCATAAAATACAATAAAGATGCAACAGTTTTTCCATCGTATAACAGGAATAATTGCAACCAGTGTGAAAGATATGGTCATAACTACATTCCGGGCAACCTAGGCTTCACTCTTGGACGTTGCTCCACCAGATCGAATAGCTAGGACCTTTGAATTCATATACAGAAGCAGAAAATACAATAAAAATGCAACAGTTCTTCAATCGTATAGCATGAGTAATTGCAACCAGTGTGAAAGTAACGATCATTTCGACGTTTCGGGCATACTAGACTTAACTCTGAGGCATTCCTCCACCAGGTCGAAGTGTTAGGGCCTTGGAATTCAACGCCAGAAACATAAACTACAAAATAAATACAACAGTCTTTCAATCGTATAAAACGAATAATTGCAACCTGTGTGAAGGTTATGGTCATATCTACGTTCCGGACAAACTAGGCTTCACTGTAGGGTGTTGCTCCACCAGATCTAATAGCTAGGGACTTAGAATTAAACGCCAGAATCATAAAATACAACAAAAATACAACAGTTTTTCCATCGTATAACAGGAGTAATTGCAGCCAGTGTGAATGTAATGGTATGTCCAACGTTCCGGGCAAACTAGGCTTCACTCTAGGGCGTTGTTCCACCAGATCGAATAGTTAGGGCCTAAGAAGTCAACGTCAGAAGCATAAAATAAAATATAAGTATAACAGTTTTTCCATCGTATAAAACGAATAATAGCAACCAGTGTGAATGTAATGGACATTTCTACGTTCCGGCAAGCTGGGCGTCACTCTACGGCGTTGCTCCACCACATCTAATAGCTACGGCCTTAGAAGTCAACGCCAGAAGCATAAAATACAATAAAGATGCAACAGTTTTTCCATCGAATAACAGGAATAACTGCAAACAGTGTGAAAGTACTGGTCATTTCTACGTTCCGGGTAACCTAGGTTTCATTCTAGGACGTAGCTCCAGCAGATCGAATAGCTAGGGACATAGAATTCAACGCCAGAAGAATAAAATACAATATAAATACAACAGTTTTTCCATCATATAAAACGAATAATTGCTACCCGTATGAAGGTTATGGTCATTTCTACTTTCCGGGCAACCTAGGCTTCACTCTAGGGCGTTGCTCCACCAGATCGAATAGTTAGGGCCTTAGAAGTCAACGCCCGAAGCATAAAATGCAATAAAGATGCAACAGTTTTTCCATCGAATAACAGGAATAACTGCAAACAGTGTGAAAGTACTGGTCATTTCTACGTTCCGGGTAACCTAGGTTTCATTCTAGGGCGTAGCTCCACCACAACTTTTAGATACGGCCTTAGAAGTCAACGACAGAAGCATAAAATACAATATAAATACAACAGCTTTTCCATCGTATAACAGGAATAATTGCAACCAGTGTGAAAGTAAAGGTCATTTCTACGTTCCGGGCAACCTAGGCTTCACTCTAGGGCGTTGCTCCACCAGATCGTATACTTAGGGCCTTAGAAGTCAACGCCAGAAGCATAAAATACAATATAAATATAACAGGTTTTCCATCGTATAAAACGAATAATAGCAACCAGTGTGAAAGTTATGGTTATTTCTCCGTTCCAGGCAACCTAGGCTTCACTCTAGTGCGTTGCAGCACCAGATCGTATAGTTAGAGGCTTAGAAGTCATCGCCCGAAGCATAAAATACAAAATAAATAGAACAGCTTTTCCATCGTATAAAATGAATAATTGCAAACAGTGTGAAAGTAATGGACATTTCTACGTTCCGAGCACCCTAGGCGTCACTCTGGGGCGATGCTCCACCACATCTAATAGCTACGGCCTTAGAAGTCAACGCCAGATGGATAAAATACAATATAAGTACAACAGTTTTTCCATCGTATAAAATGAATAATTGCAAACATTCTGAAAGTTATGGTCATTTCTACGTACCGGGCAACCTAGGCTTCACCCTAGGGCGTTGTATCACCAGATCGAAAAGTTAGGGCCTAAGAAGTGAACGCCAGAAGCATAAAATACAATATAAATACAACAGTTTTTCCATTGTATAAAACGAATAATTGCAACCAGTATGAAACTTATGGTCATTTGTACGTTCCTGGCAACCTAGGCTTCACTGTATGGCGTTCTTCCACCGCATCGAATAGCTACGGCCTCAGAAGTCAACGCCTGAAGTATAAAATACAATAAAAATACAACAGTGTTTCCATCCTATAACAGGAATGATTGCAACCCGTGTGAAAGTGATGGTCATTTCTACGTTCCTGGCGATCTAGGCTTCACTCTAGGGCGTTGCTCCACCAGATCGAATAGCTAGGGACTTAGAATTCAATGCCAGAAGCATAAAATGCAATATATATATAACAGCTTTTCCATGTATAGAACGAATAATTGCTACCAGTGTGAAAGAGTTGGTCATTTCTGCGTTCCGGGCAACCTAGGATTCACCCTAGGGCGTTGTTCCACCAGATGGAACAGTTAGGGCCTAAGAAGTCAACGCCAGAAGCATAAAATACAATAAAGATGCAACAGTTTTTCGATCGTATAACAGGAATAATTGCAACCAGTGTGAAAGATATGGTCATAACTACGTTCCGGGCAACCTAGGCTTCACTCTTGGACGTTGCTCCACCAGATCGAATAGCTAGGACCTTTGAATTCAAATACAGAAGCAGAAAATACAATAAAAATGCAACAGTTCTTCAATCGTATAGCATGAATAATTGCAACCAGTGTGAAAGTAACGATCATTTCGACGTTTCGGGCATACTAGACTTAACTCTGAGGCACTACTCCACCAGGTGGAAGTGTTAGGGCCTTGGAATTCAACGCCAGAGACATAAACTACAAAATAAATACAACAGTCTTTCAATCGTATAAAACGACTAATTGCAACCTGTGTGAAGGTTATGGTCATATCTACGTTCCGGACAAACTAGGCTTCACTGTAGGGTGTTGCTCCACCAGATCGAATAGGTAGGGCCATAGAAGTCAACGCCCGAAGCATAAAATACGATAAATATACAACAGTTTTTCCATCGTATAAAACGAATAATAGCAACCAGTGTGAAAGCTATGGTCATTTCTACGTTCCGGGCAACCTAGGCTTCACTCTAGGCTGTTGCTCCACCAGATCGAATAGCTAGGGCCATAGAAGTCAACGCCCGAAGCATAAAATACAATAAAAATACAACAATTTTTCTATCGTATAGCAGGAGTAATTGCAACCAGTGTGAAAGTGATGGTCCTTTCTACGATCCGGGTAACCCAGGTTGCACTCTAGGGCATTACTCCACCACATCGAATAGCCACGGCCGTAGAAGTCAACGCCTGAAGCATAAAATGCAATAAAAATACAACAGTTTTTTCATCGTATAACAGGAATAATTGCAGCAAGCGTGAAGGTAATGGTGATTTCTACGTTCCGGGCACCCTAGGCATCACTCTTGGGCGTTGTTCCACCAGATGGAATAGTTAGGCACTAAGAAGTCAGCGCCAGAAGCATAAAATACGATATAAATACAACAGCTTTTCCATCGTATAAAACGAATAATGGTAACCAGTGTGAAAGTTATGGTCATTTCTACGTTCCGGCAACCAAGGCTTCACTCTAGGACGATGCTCCACCAGATCGAATAGTTAGGGCCTAAGAAGTCAACGCCAGAAGCATAAAATACAATAAAGATGCAACAGTTGTTCCATCGTTTAACAGGAATAATTGCAAACAGTGTGAAAGTACAGGTCATTTCTACGTTCCGGGTAATCCATGTTTCACTCTAGGGCGGTGCTCCACCAGGTTAAATAGTTAGGGCCTAAGAAGTCAACGCCAGAAGCATAAAATACAATATAAATACAACAGCCTTTCCATCGTATATAATGTATATTTGCAAACAGTGTGAAAGTAATGGTCATTTCTACGTTCCTGGCGATCTAGGCTTCACTCTAGGGCGTTGTTCCACCAGATCGAATAGTTAGGGCCTAAGATGTTAACGCCAGAAGAATAAACTGCAATATAAGTACAACAGTTTACCATCGTATAAAACGAATAATTGCAAACATTGTGAAAGTAATGGTCATTTCTACGTGCCGGGCAACCTAGGCGTCACTCTAGGGCGTTGTTCCACCACAGCTAAAAGCTACGGCCTTAGAAGTCAACGCCAGAAGCATAAAATACAATAAATATGCAACTGATTTTCCATCGTATAGCATGACTAATTGCAACCAGTGCGAAAGTAATGACCATTTCTACGTTTCGGGGATCCTAGGCTTAACTCTGAGGCGTTGCTCCACCAAATCGATGAGATAGAGCCCTAGATGTCAACGCCAGAAGCATAAAATACAATATAAATACAACATCTTTGCCATCGTATAAAGTGAATTATTGCAAACAGTGTGTAGGTAATGGTCATTACTACGTTCCGAGCAACCTAGGCTTCACTGTAGGACGTTGCTCCACCAGATCGAATAGTTAGGGCCTAAGAAGTCAACGCCAGAAGCATAAAATACAATAAAGATGCAACAGTTTTTCCATCGTATAACAGGAGTAATTGCAACCAGTGTGAATGTAATGGTCATTTGTACGTTCCGGGCAACCTAGGCTTCACTCTAGGGCGTTGTTCCGCCAGATGGAATAGTTAGGGCCTTAGAAGTCAACGCCAGAAGCATAAAATACGATATAAATACAACAGCTTTTCCATCGTATAAAACAAATAATTGCAACCAGTGTGAAAGTTATGGTCATTTCTACGTTCCGGGCAACCTAGGCTTCACTGTATGGCGTTCTTCCACCGCATCGAATAGCTACGGCCTCAGAAGTCAACGCCTGAAGTTTAAAATACAATAAAAATACAACAGTATTTCCATCCTATAACAGGAATGATTGCAACCCGTGTGAAAGTGATGGTCATTTCTACGTTCCAGGCAACCTAGGCTTCACTCCAGGGCGTTGTCCCACAAGATCGAATAGTTAGGGCCTTAGAAGTCAACGCCCGAAGCATAAAATACGATATAAATACAACAGCTTTTCCATCATATAAAACAAATAATTGCAACCAGTGTGAAAGTTATGGTCATGTTTACTTTCCGGGCAACCTAGGCTTCACCCTAGGGCGTTGCTCCAACAGATTGAATAGTTTGGGCCTTAGAAGTCAACCCCAGATGAATAAAATACATTAATGATGCAACAGCTTTTCCATCATATAAAACGAATAATTGCAACCAGTATGAAAGTTATGGTCATGTTTACTTTCCGGGCAACCTAGGCTTCACCCTAGGGCGTTGCTCCAACAGATTGAATAGTTAGGGCCTTAGAAGTCAATGCCCGAAGCATAAAATGCAATATAAATATATCAGTTCTTCCATCGTATAAAACGAATAATTGCTACCAGTGTGAAAGTTATGGTCATTTCTACGTTCCGCGCATCTGGGCTTTAGCCTAGGGCGTTGTTCCACCAGATGGAATAGTTAGGGCCTAAGAAGTCAACGCCAGAAGCATAAAATACGATATAAATACAACAGCTTTTCCATCGTATAAAACAAATAATTGCAACCAGTGTGAAAGTTATGGTATTGTTTACTTTCCGGGCAACCTAGGCTGCACTCTAGGGCGTTGCTCCACCAGATCGACTAGTTAGGGCCTTAGAAGTCAACGCCCGAAGCATTAAATACAAAATAAATAGAACAGTTTTTCCATTGTATAAAACGAATAATTGCTACCAGTGTGAAAGTTATGGTCATTTCTACGTTCCGCGCAACCTGGGCTTTACCCTAGGGCGTTGTTCCACCAGATGGAATAGCTAGGGTCTAAGAAGTCAACGCCAGAAGCATAAAATACGATATAAATACAACAGCTTTTCCATCGTATAAAACAAATAATTGCAACCAGTGTGAAAGTTATGGTCATTTCTACGTTCCGGGCAACCTAGGCTTCACTGTATGGCGTTCTTCCACCACATCGAATAGCTACGGCCTCAGAAGTCAACGCCTGAAGTATAAAATACAATAAAAATACAACAGTCTTTCCATCCTATAACAGGAATAATTGCAACCCGTGTGAAAGTGATGGTCATTTCTACGTTCCAGGCAACCTAGGCTTCACTCTAGGGCGTTGCTCCACCAGATCAAACAGTTGGGGCCTTAGAAGTCAACGCCCGAAGCATTAAGTACCAAATAAATAGAACAGTTTTTCCATTGTATAAAACGAATAATTGCTACCAGTGTAAAGGTTATGGTCATTTCTACGTACCGGGCAGCCTAGGCTTCACTCCAGGGCGTTGCTCCACCAGATCAAACAGTTAGGGCCTTAGAAGTCAACCCCAGATGAATAAAATACATTAATGATGCACCAGCTTTTCCATCATATAAAACGAATAATTGCAACCAGTATGTAAGTTATGGTCATGTCTACTTTCCGGGCAACCCAGGCTTCACCCTAGGGCGTTGCTCCAACAGATTGAATAGTTAGGGCCTTAGAAGTCAACGCCCGAAGCATTAAATAGAAAATAAATAGAACAGCTTTTCCATTGTATAAAATAAATAAATGCAACCAGTGTGAAAGTTATGGTCATTTCTACGTTCCGAGCAACCTAGGCTTCCCTCTAGGGCGTTGCTCCACCTGATCGAATAGTTAGGGCCTTAGAAGTCAACCCCAGATGAATAAAATACATTAATGATGCAACAGCTTTTCCATCATATAAAACGAATAATTGCAACCAGTATGAAAGTTATGGTCATGTCTACTTTCGGGGCAACCTAGGCTTCACCCTAGGGCGTTGCTCCAACAGATTGAATAGCTAGGGCCTTAGAAGTCAATGCCCGAGGCATAAAATGTAATATTAATATAACAGTTCTTCCATCGTATAAAACGAATAATTGCTACCAGTGTGAAAGTTATGGTCATTTCTACGTTCCGCGCAACCTTGGCTTTACTCTAGGGCGTTGTTCCACCAGATGGAATAGTTAGGGCCTATGAAGTCAATGCCAGAGGCATAAAATACGATATAAATACAACAGCTTTTCCATCGTATAAAACGAATAATTGCTACCAGTGTGAAAGTTATGGTCATTTCTACTTTCCGAGCAACCTAGGCTTCACCCTAGGGCTTTGCTACAACAGATTGAATAGTTAGGGCCTTAGAAGTCAACGCCCGAAGCATAAAATACAAAATAAATAGAACGGCTTTTCCAGTGTATAAAACGAATAATTGCTACGAGTGTAAAAGCTATGGTCATTTCTACGTTCCGGGCAACCTAGGCTCCACCCTAGGGCGTTGTTCCACCAGATCGAATAGTTACGGCCTAAGTAGTCAACGCCAGAAGCATGAAATACGATAAAGATGCAACAGTTTTTCCATCGTATAAAACGGATAATTGCAAACAGTGTGAAAGTAATGGTCATTTCTACGTTCCGGGCAACCTAGGCTTCACCCTAGGGCGTTGTACCACCAGATCGAATAGTTAGGGCCTAAGAAGTGAACGCCAGAAGCTTAAAATACAATATAAGTACAACAGTTTTTCCATCGTATAAAACGAATAATTGCAACCAGTATGAAACTTATGGTCATTTCTACGTACCGGGCAACCTAGGCTTCACTCTATGGCGTTGCTCTACCAGATCGAATAGTTAGGGCCTTACAAGTCAACGCCCTAAGCATAAAATACAAAATAAATAGAACAGTTTTTCCATTGTATCAGACGAACAATTGCTACCAGTGTGAAAGTTATGGTCATTTCTACGTTCCGCGCAACCTGGGCTTTACTCTAGGGCGTTGTTCCGCCAGATGGAATAGTTAGGGCCTAAGAAGTCAACGCCAGAAGCATAAAATACGATATAAATACAACAGCTTTTCCATCGTATAAAACAAATAATTGCAACCAGTGTGAAAGTTATGGTCATTTCTACGTTCCGGGCAACCTAGGCTTCACCCTAGGGCGTTGTATCACCAGATCGAAAAGTTAGGGCCTAAGAAGTGAACGCCAGAAGCATAAAATACAATATAAATACAACAGTTTTTCCATCGTATAAAACGAATAATTGCAACCAGTATGAAACTTATGGTCATTTGTACGTTCCTGGCAACCTAGGCTTCACTGTATGGCGTTCTTCCACCGCATCGAATAGCTACGGCCTCAGAAGTCAACGCCTGAAGTATAAAATACAATAAAAATACAACAGTGTTTCCATCCTATAACAGGAATGATTGCAACCCGTGTGAAAGTGATGGTCATTTCTACGTTCCTGGCGATCTAGGCTTCACTCTAGGGCGTTGCTCCACCAGATCGAATAGCTAGGGACTTAGAATTCAATGCCAGAAGCATAAAATGCAATATATATATAACAGCTTTTCCATGTATAGAACGAATAATTGCTACCAGTGTGAAAGAGTTGGTCATTTCTACGTTCCGGGCAACCTAGGATTCACCCTAGGGCGTTGTTCCACAAGATGGAACAGTTAGGGCCTAAGAAGTCAACGCCAGAAACATAAACTACAAAATAAATACAACAGTCTTTCAATCGTATAAAACGACTAATTGCAACCTGTGTGAAGGTTATGGTCATATCTACGTTCCGGACAAACTAGGCTTCACTGTAGGGTGTTGCTCCACCAGATCGAATAGGTAGGGCCATAGAAGTCAACGCCCGAAGCATAAAATACGATAAATATACAACAGTTTTTCCATCGTATAAAACGAATAATAGCAACCAGTGTGAAAGCTATGGTCATTTCTACGTTCCGGGCAAGCTAGGCTTCACTCTAGGCCGTTGCTCCACCAGATCGAATAGTTAGGGCCTTAGAGGTCAACGCCTGAAGCATAAAATATAAAATAAATAGAACAGCTGTTCCATGTATAAAACGAATAATTGTTTCCAGTGTGAAAGTTATGGTCATTTCTACGTTCCGGGCAACCTAGGCTTCACTCTAGGCTGTTGCTCCACCAGATCGAATAGCTAGGGCCTTAGAAGTCAACGCCCGAAGCATAAAATACAATAAAAATACAACAATTTTTCTATCGTATAGCAGGAGTAATTGCAACCAGTGTGAAAGTGATGGTCATTTCTACGATCCGGGTAACCCAGGTTGCACTCTAGGGCATTACTCCACCACATCGAATAGCCACGGCCGTAGAAGTCAACGCCTGAAGCATAAAATGCAATAAAAATACAACAGTTTTTTCATCGTATAACAGGAATAATTGCAGCAAGCGTGAAGGTAATGGTGATTTCTACGTTCCGGGCACCCTAGGCATCACTCTTGGGCGTTGTTCCACCAGATGGAATAGTTAGGCACTAAGAAGTCAGCGCCAGAAGCATAAAATACGATATAAATACAACAGCTTTTCCATCGTATAAAGCGAATAATGGTAACCAGTGTGAAAGTTATGGTCATTTCTACGTTCCGGCAACCAAGGCTTCACTCTAGGACGATGCTCCACCAGATCGAATAGTTAGGGCCTAAGAAGTCAACGCCAGAAGCATAAAATGCAATAAAGATGCAACAGTTGTTCCATCGTTTAACAGGAATAATTGCAAACAGTGTGAAAGTACAGGTCATTTCTACGTTCCGGGTAATCCATGTTTCACTCTAGGGCGGTGCTCCACCAGGTTAAATAGTTAGGGCCTAAGAAGTCAACGCCAGAAGCATAAAATACAATATAAATACAACAGCCTTTCCATCGTATATAATGTATATTTGCAAACAGTGTGAAAGTAATGGTCGTTTCTACGTTCCTGGCGATCTAGGCTTCACTCTAGGGCGTTGTTCCACCAGATCGAATAGTTAGGGCCTAAGAAGTCAACGCCAGAAGAATAAAATGCAATATAAGTACAACAGTTTACCATCGTATAAAACGAATAATTGCAAACATTGTGAAAGTAATGGTCATTTCTACGTGTCGGGCAACCTAGGCGTCACTCTAGGGCGTTGTTCCACCACAGCTAAAAGCTACGGCCTTAGAAGTCAACGCCAGAAGCATAAAATACAATAAATATGCAACTGATTTTCCATCGTATAGCATGACTAATTGCAACCAGTGCGAAAGTAATGACCATTTCTACGTTTCGGGGATCCTAGGCTTAACTCTGAGGCGTTGCTCCACCAAATCGATGAGATAGAGCCCTAGATGTCAACGCCAGAAGCATAAAATACAATATAAATACAACATCTTTGCCATCGTATAAAGTGAATTATTGCAAACAGTGTGTAGGTAATGGTCATTACTACGTTCCGAGCAACCTAGGCTTCACTGTAGGGTGTTGCTCCGCCAGATCGAATAGGTAGGGCCTTAGAAGTCAACGCAAGAAGCATAAAATACAAAATAAATAGAAGAGATTTTCCATGTATAAAACGAATAATTGCTACCAGTGTGAAAGTTATGGTCATTTCTACGTTCCGGGCAACCTAGGCTTCACTCCAGGGCGTTGATCCACCAGATGGAATAGTTAGGGCCTAAGAAGTCAACGCCAGAAGCATAAAATACGATATAAATACAACAGCTTTTCCATCATATAACACGAGTAATTGTAACCAGTGTGAAAGTTATGGTCATTTCTACGTTCCGGGCAACCTAGGCTTCACTCCAGGGCGTTGTCCCACAAGATCGAATAGTTAGGGCCTTAGAAGTCAACGCCCGAAGCATAAAATACGATATAAATACAACAGCTTTTCCATCATATAAAACAAATAATTGCAACCAGTGTGAAAGTTATGGTCATGTTTACTTTCCGGGCAACCTAGGCTTCACCCTAGGGCGTTGCTCCAACAGATTGAATAGTTTGGGCCTTAGAAGTCAACCCCAGATGAATAAAATACATTATTGATGCACCAGCTTTTCCATCATATAAAACGAATAATTGCAACCAGTATGTAAGTTATGGTCATGTCTACTTTCCGGGCAACCTAGGCTTCACCCTAGGGCGTTGCTCCAACAGATTGAATAGTTAGGGCCTTAGAAGTCAACGCCCGAAGCATTAAATACAAAATAAATAGAACAGCTTTTCCATCGTATAAAATAAATAAATGCAACCAGTGTGAAAGTTATGGTCATTTCTACGTTCCGGGCAACCTAGGCTTCCCTCTAGGGCGTTGCTCCACCTGATCGAATAGTTAGGGCCTTAGAAGTCAACCCCAGATGAATAAAATACATTAATGATGCAACAGCTTTTCCATCATATAAAACGAATAATTGCAACCAGTATGAAAGTTATGGTCATGTCTACTTTCCGGGCAACCTAGGCTTCACCCTAGGGCGTTGCTCCAACAGATTGAATAGTTAGGGCCTTAGAAGTCAATGCCCGAGGCATAAAATGTAATATTAATATAACAGTTCTTCCATCGTATAAAACGAATAATTGCTACCAGTGTGAAAGTTATGGTCATTTCTACGTTCCGCGCAACCTTGGCTTTACTCTAGGGCGTTGTTCCACCAGATGGAATAGTTAGGGCCTATGAAGTCAATGCCAGAGGCATAAAATACGATATAAATACAACAGCTTTTCCATCGTGTAAAACGAATAATTGCTACCAGTGTGAAAGTTATGGTCATTTCTACTTTCCGAGCAACCTAGGCTTCACCCTAGGGCTTTGTTACAACAGATTGAATAGTTCGGGCCTTAGAAGTCAACGCCCGAAGCATAAAATACAAAATAAATAGAACGGTTTTTCCATTGTATAAAACGAATAATTGCTACGAGTGTAAAAGCTATGGTCATTTCTACGTTCCGGGCAACCTAGGCTCCACCCTAGGGCGTTGTTCCACCAGATCGAATAGTTACGGCCTAAGTAGTCAACGCCAGAAGCATGAAATACGATAAAGATGCAACAGTTTTTCCATCGTATAAAACGGATAATTGCAAACAGTGTGAAAGTAATGGTCATTTCTACGTTCCGGGCAACCTAGGCTTCACCCTAGGGCGTCGTACCACCAGATCGAATAGTTAGGGCCTAAGAAGTGAACGCCAGAAGCATAAAATACAATATAAGTACAACAGTTTTTCCATCGTATAAAACGAATAATTGCAACCAGTATGAAACTTATGGTCATTTCTACGTACCGGGCAACCTAGGCTTCACTCTATGGCGTTGCTCTACCAGATCGAATAGTTAGGGCCTTACAAGTCAACGCCCTAAGCATAAAATAGAGAATAAATAGAACAGTTTTTCCATCGTGTAAAACGAATAATTGCTACCAGTGTGAAAGTTATGGTCATTTCTACTTTCCGGGCAACCTAGGCATCACCCTCGGGCGTTGTTCCACCAGATGGAATAGTTAGGGCCTAAGAAGACAACGCCAGAAGCATAAAATACGATAAAGATGCAACAGTTTTTCCATCGTATAGAACGAATAATTGCAACCAGTGTGAAAGTTATGGTCATTTCTACATTCCGAGCAACCTAGGCTTCACTCTAGGGCGTTGCTCCACCAGACCGAATAGTTAGGTCCTTAGAAGTCAACGCCAGAAGCATAAAATACGATATAAATACAACAGTTTTTCCATCGTATAACAGTAATAATTGCAATCAGTGTGAATGTAATGGTCATTTCTACGTTCCGGGCAACCTAGGCTTCACTGTATGGCGTTCTTCCACCACATCGAATAGCTACGGCCTCAGAATTCAACGCTTGAAGTATAAAATACAATAAAAATACAACAGTCTTTCCATCGTATAAAACGAATAATTGCTACCAGTGTGAAAGTTATGGTCATTTCTACGTTCCGGTCAACCTTGGCTTCACTCAATGGCGGTGCTCCACCTGATCGAATAGTTAGGGCCTTAGAAGTCAACCCCAGATGAATAAAATACATTAATGATGCAACAGTTTTTCCATCATATAAAACGAATAATTGCAACCAGTATGAAAGTTATGGTCATGTCTACTTTCCGGGCAACCTAGGCTTCACCCTAGGGCGTTGCTCCAACAGATTGAATAGTTAGGGCCTTAGAAGTCAATGCCCGAAGCATAAAATGCAATATAAATATAACAGTTCTTCCATCGTATAAAACGAATAATTGCTACCAGTGTGAAAGTTATGGTCATTTCTACGTTCCGCGCAGCCTGGGCTTTACCCTAGGGCGTTGTTCCACCAGATGGAATAGTTAGGGCCTAAGAAGTCAACGCCAGAAGCATCAAATACGATATAAATACAACAGCTTTTCCATCGTATGAAACAAATAATTGCAACCAGTGTGAAAGTTATGGTCATGTTTACTTTCCGGGCAACCTAGGCTGCACTCTAGGGCGTTGCTCCACCAGATCGACTAGTTAGGGCCTTAGAAGTCAACGCCCGAAGCATTAAATACAAAATAAATAGAACAGTTTTTCCATTGTATAAAACGAATAATTGCTACCAGTGTGAAAGTTACGGTCATTTCTACGTTCCGCGCAACCTTGGCTTTACCCTAGGGCGTTGTTCCACCAGATGGAATTGTTAGGGCCTAAGAAGTCAACGCCAGAAACATAAAATACGATATAAATACAACAGCTTTTCCATCGTATAAAATAAATAATTGCTACCAGTGTAAAAGTTATGGTCATTTCTACGTTCCGGGCAACCTAGTCTTCACCCTAGCCCGTTGTTCCACCAGATCGAATAGTTAGGTCCTAAGAAGTGAACGCCAAAAGAATAAAATACAATATAAGTACAACAGTTTTTCCATTGTGTAAAATGAATAATTGCAACCTGTGTGAAAGTTATGGTCATTTCTACATTTCGAGCAACCTAGGCTTCACTCTAGGGCGTTGCTCCACCTGATCGAATTGTTAGGGCCTTAGAGGTCAACGCCCGAAGCATTAAATACAAAATAAATAGAACAGTTTTTCCATTGTATCAGACGAACAATTGCTACCAGTGTGAAAGTTATGGTCATTTCTACGTTCCGCGCAACCTGAGCTTTACTCTAGGGCGTTGTTCCGCCAGATGGAATAGTTAGGGCCTAAGAAGTCAACGCCAGAAGCATAAAATACGATATGAATACAACAGCTTTTCCATCGTATAAAACAAATAATTGCAACCAGTGTGAAAGTTATGGTCATTTCGACGTTCCGGGCAACCTAGGCTTCACTGTATGGCGTTCTTCCACCACATCGAATAGCTACGGCCTCAGAAGTCAACGCCTGAAGTATAAAATACAATAAAAATACAACAGTCTTTCCATCCTATAACAGGAATAATTGCAACCCGTGTGAAAGTGATGGTCATTTCTACGTTCCAGGCAACCTAGGCTTCACTCTAGGGCGTTGCTCCACCAGATCAAACAGTTGGGGCCTTAGAAGTCAACGCCCGAAGCATTAAGTACCAAATAAATAGAACAGTTTTTATCCATTGTATAAAACGAATAATTGCTACCAGTGTAAAAGTTATGGTCGTTTCTACGTTCCGGGCAACCTAGGCTTCACCCTAGGCCGTTGTTCCACTAGATCGAATAGTTAGGGCCTAAGAAGTGAACGCCAGAAGCATAAAATACAATATAAATACAACAGTTTTTCCATCATATAAAACGAATGATAGAAACCAGTGTGAAAGTTATGGTCATTTCTACGTACCGGGCAGCCTAGGCTTCACTCTAGGGCGTTGCTCTACCAGATCGAACAGTTAGGGCCTAAGAAGTCAACGCCAGAAGCATAAAATACAATATAAATAGAACAGTTTTTCCATCGTATAAAACGAATAATTGCTACCAGTGTGAAAGTTATGGTCATTTCTACGTACCGGGCAGCCTAGGCTTCACTCTAGGGCGTTGCTCTACCAGATCGAACAGTTAGGGCCTAAGAAGTCAACGCCAGAAGCATAAAATACAATATATATATAACAGTTCTTCCATCGTATAAAACGAATGATAGCAACCAGTGTGAGAGTTATGGTCATTTCTACGTTCCGGGCAACCTAGGCTTCACTCCAGGGCGTTGCTCCACCAGATCAAACAGTTAGGGCCTTAGAAGTCAACCCCAGATGAATAAAATACATTAATGATGCAACAGCTTTTCCATCATATAAAACGAATAATTGCAACCAGTATGAAAGTTATGGTCATGTCTACTTTCCGGGCAACCTAGGCTTCACCCTAGGGCGTTGCTCCAACAGATTGAATAGTTAGGGCCTTAGAAGTCAACGCCCGAAGCATTAAATACAAAATAAATAAAACAGCTTTTCCATCGTATAAAATAAATAATTGCAACCAGTATGAAAGTTATGGTCATTTCTACGTTCCGGGCAACCTAGGCTTCACCCTAGGCCGTTGCTCCACCAGATCGAATAGTTAGGGCCTAAGAAGTGAACGACAGAAGCATAAAATACAATATAAATACAACAGTTTTTCCATCATATAAAACGAATGATAGCAACCAGTGTGAAAGTTATGGTCATTTCTACGTTCCGCGCAACCTTGGCTTTACCCTAGGGCGTTGTTCCACCAGATGGAATAGTTAGGGCCTAAGAAGTCAACGCCAGAAGCATAAAATACGATATAAATACAACAGATTTTCCATCGTATAAAGCGAATAATTGCAACCAGTGTGAAAGTTATGGTCATTTCTACATTTCGAGCATCATAGGCTTCACTCTAGGGCGTTGTTCCACCTCATCGAATGGTTAGGGCCTTAGAAGTCAACGCCAGAAGCATAAAATACAATATAAATAGAACAGTTTTTCCACCATATAAAACGAATAATTGCAACCAGTGTGAAAGTACTGGTCATTTCTACGTTCCGGGTAACCTAGGTTTCACTCTAGGGCGTTGCTCCACCAGATCGAATAGCCAGGGCCTTAGAAGTCAACGCCCGAAGCATAAAATACAATATAAATACAACAGCTTTTCAATCGCATAAAACGAATAATTGCAACCAGTGTGAAAGTTATGGACATTTCTACATTCCGGCCAACCTAGGCTTCACCCTAGGGCGTTGCTCCACCAGATCGAATAGTTAGGGCCTTAGATGTCAACGCCAGAAGCATAAAATGCAATAAAAATACAACAGTTTTTCCATCATATAACAGGAATAATTGCAACCATTTTGAAAGTGATGGTCATTTCTACGTACCGGGCAACGTAGGCTTCACTCTAGGGCGTTGCTCAACCAGATCGAATAGTTAGGGCCTTAGAAGTCAACGCCCGAAGCATAAAATACAAAATAAATAGAACAGTTTTTCCATCGTATAAAACGAATAATTGCTACCAGTGTGAAAGTTATGGTCATTTCTACTTTCCGGGCAACCTACGCTTCCCCCTAGGGCGTTGTTCCACAAGATGAAATAGCTAGGGCCTTAGAAGTCAACGCCAGAGGCATAAAATACAATATAAATACAACAGCTTTTCAATCGTACAAAATGAATAATACCAAACAGTGTGAAAGTAATTGTCATTTCTACGTTCTGGGCAACCTAGGCATCACTCTAGGTCGTTGCTCCACCAGATCAAATAGCTAGCCACTTAGAATGAAACGCCAGAAGCATAGAATACAATAAAAATACAACAGTTTTTCCATCGTATAACAGTAATAATTGCAATCAGTGTGAATGTAATGGTCATTTCTACGTTCCGGGCAACCTAGGTTTCACTCTAGGGCGTTGCTCCACCAGGTCGAATAGTTAGGGCCTAAGAAGTCAACGCCAGAAGCATAAAATACGATATAAATACAACAGCTTTTACATCGTATAACACTAATAATTGCAACCAGTGTGAGAGTTCTGGTCATTTCCACGTTCCGGGCAACCTAGGCTTCACTCTAGGGCGTTGCTCTACCAGATCGAACAGTTAGGGCCTAAGAAGTCAACGCCAGAAGCATAAAATACAATATAAATATAACAGTTCCTCCATCGTATAAAACGAATGATAGCAACCAGTGTGAGAGTTATGGTCATTTCTACGTTCCGGGCAACCTAGGCTTCACTCCAGGGCGTTGCTCCACCAGATCAAACAGTTAGGGCCTTAGAAGTCAACCCCAGATGAATAAAATACATTAATGATGCAACAGCTTTTCCATCATATAAAACGAATAATTGCAACCAGTATGAAAGTTATGGTCATGTCTACTTTCCGGGCAACCTAGGCTTCACCCTAGGGCGTTGCTCCAACAGATTGAATAGTTAGGGCCTTAGAAGTCAACGCCCGAAGCATTAAATACAAAATAAATAAAACAGCTTTTCCATCGTATAAAATAAATAATTGCAACCAGTATGAAAGTTATGGTCATTTCTACGTTCCGGGCAACCTAGGCTTCACCCTAGGCCGTTGCTCCACCAGATCGAATAGTTAGGGCCTAAGAAGTGAACGACAGAAGCATAAAATACAATATAAATACAACAGTTTTTCCATCATATAAAACGAATGATAGCAACCAGTGTGAAAGTTATGGTCATTTCTACGTTCCGCGCAACCTTGGCTTTACCCTAGGGCGTTGTTCCACCAGATGGAATAGTTAGGGCCTAAGAAGTCAACGCCAGAAGCATAAAATACGATATAAATACAACAGATTTTCCATCGTATAAAGCGAATAATTGCAACCAGTGTGAAAGTTATGGTCATTTCTACATTTCGAGCAACATAGGCTTCACTCTAGGGCGTTGTTCCACCTCATCGAATAGTTAGGGCCTTAGAAGTCAACGCCAGAAGCATAAAATACAATATAAATACAACAGTTTTTCCACCATATAAAACGAATAATTGCAACCAGTGTGAAAGTACTGGTCATTTCTACGTTCCGGGTAACCTAGGTTTCACTCTAGGGCGTTGCTCCACCAGATCGAATAGCTAGGGCCTTAGAAGTCAACGTCCGAAGCATAAAATACAATATAAATACAACAGCTTTTCAATCGCATAAAACGAATAATTGCTACCAGTGTGAAAGTTATGGTCATTTCTACTTTCCGGGCAACCTACGCTTCCCCCTAGGGCGTTGTTCCACAAGATGGAATAGCTAGGGCCTTAGAAGTCAACGCCAGAGGCATAAAATACAATATAAATACAACAGCTTTTCCATCGTACAAAATGAATAATACCAAACAGTGTGAAAGTAATTGTCATTTCTACGTTCTGGGCAACCTAGGCATCACTCTAGGTCGTTGCTCCACCAGATCAAATAGCTAGCCACTTAGAATTAAACGCCAGAAGCATAGAATACAATAAAAATACAACAGTTTTTCCATCGTATAACAGTAATAATTGCAATCAGTGTGAATGTAATGGTCATTTCTACGTTCCGGGCAACCTAGGTTTCACTCTAGGGCGTTGCTCCACCAGGTCGAATAGTTAGGGCCTAAGAAGTGAACGCCAGAAGCATAAAATACAATATAAATACAACAGTTTTTCCATCGTATGAAACGAAAGATAGCAACCAGTGTGCGAGTTATGGTAATTTCTACGTTGCGGGCAACCTAGGCTTCACTCCAGCGCGTTGCTCCACCAGATCAAACAGTTAGGGCCTTAGAAGTCAACCCCAAATGAATAAAATACATTAATGATGCAACAGCTCTTCCATCATATAAAACGAATAATTGCAACCAGTATGAAAGTTATGGTCATGTTTTACTTTCCGGGCAACCTAGGCTTCACCCTAGGGCGTTGCTCCAACAGATTGAATAGTTAGGGCCTTAGAAGTCAACGCCCGAAGCATTAAATACAAAATAAATAAAACAGCTTTTCCATCGTATAAAATAAATAATTGCAACCAGTATGAAAGTTATGGTCATTTCTACGTTCCGGGCAACCTAGGCTTCACCCTAGGCCGTTGCTCCACCAGATCGAATAGTTAGGGCCTAAGAAGTGAACGACAGAAGCATAAAATACAATATAAATACAACAGTTTTTCCATCATATAAAACGAATGATAGCAACCAGTGTGAAAGTTATGGTCATTTCTGCGTTCCGCGCAACCTTGGCTTTACCCTAGGGCGTTGTTCCACCAGATGGAATAGTTAGGGCCTAAGAAGTCAACGCCAGAAGCATAAAATACGATATAAATACAACAGATTTTCCATCGTATAAAGCGAATAATTGCAACCAGTGTGAAAGTTATGGTCATTTCTACATTTCGAGCAACATAGGCTTCACTCTAGGGCGTTGTTCCACCTCATCGAATAGTTAGGGCCTTAGAAGTCAACGCCAGAAGCATAAAATACAATATAAATACAACAGTTTTTCCACCATATAAAACGAATAATTGCAACCAGTGTGAAAGTACTGGTCATTTCTACGTTCCGGGTAACCTAGGTTTCACTCTAGGGCGTTGCTCCACCAGATCGAATAGCTAGGGCCTTAGAAGTCAACGCCCGAAGCATAAAATACAATATAAATACAACAGCTTTTCAATCGCATAAAACGAATAATTGCAACCAGTGTGAAAGTTATGGACATTTCTACATTCCGGCCAACCTAGGCTCCACCCTAGGGCGTTGCTCCACCAGATCGAATAGTTAGGGCCTTAGATGTCAACGCCAGAAGCATAAAATGCAATAAAAATACAACAGTTTTTCCATCACATAACAGGAATAATTGCAACCATTTTGAAAGTGATGGTCATTTCTACGTACCGGGCAACGTAGGCTTCACTCTAGGGCGTTGCTCAACCAGATCGAATAGTTAGGGCCTTAGAAGTCAACGCCCGAAGCATAAAATACAAAATAAATAGAACAGTTTTTCCATCGTATAAAACGAATAATTGCTACCAGTGTGAAAGTTATGGTCATTTCTACTTTCCGGGCAACCTACGCTTCCCCCTAGGGCGTTGTTCCACATGATGGAATAGCTAGGGCCTTAGAAGTCAACGCCAGAGGCATAAAATACAATATAAATACAACAGCTTTTCCATCGTACAAAATGAATAATACCAAACAGTGTGAAAGTAATTGTCATTTCTACGTCCTGGGAAACCTAGGCATCACTCTAGGTCGTTGCACCACCAGATCAAATAGCTAGCCACTTAGAATTAAACGCCAGAAGCATAGAATACAATAAAAATACAACAGTTTTTCCATCGTATAACAGTAATAATTGCAATCAGTGTGAATGTAGTGGTCATTTCTACGTTCCGGGCAACCTAGGTTTCACTCTAGGGCGTTGCTCCACCAGGTCGAATAGTTAGGGCCTAAGAAGTCAACGCCAGAAGCATAAAATACGATATAAATACAACAGCTTTTACATCGTATAACACTAATAATTGCAACCAGTGTGAAAGTTCTGGTCATTTCCACGTTCCGGGCAACCTAGGCTGCACCCTAGGGCGTTGCTCCAACAGATCGAATAGTTAGGGCCTTAGAAGTCAATGCCCGAAGCATAAAATGCATTAAAAATACAACAGTTTTTCCATCACATAACAGGAATAATTGCAACCAGTTTGAAAGTGATGGTCATTTCTACGTTCCGGGAAACCTCGGCTTCACTCTAGGGCGTTGCTCCACCAGACCAAACAGTTAGGGCCTTAGAAGTCAACGCCCGAAGCATAAAATACAAAACAAATAGTACAGTTTTTCCATTGTATAAAACGAATAATTGCTACCAGTGTAAAAGTTATGGTCATTTCTGCGTTCCGGGCAACCAAGGGTTCACCCTAGGGCGTTGTTCCACCAGATCGAATAGTTAGGGCCTAAGAAGTGAACGCCAGAATCATAAAATACAATATAAATACAACAGTTTTTCCATCGTATAAAACGAAAGATAGCAACCAGTGTGAAAGTTATGGTCATTTCTACGTTCCGGGCAACCCAGGTTTCACTCCAGGGCGTTGCTCCACCTGGTCGAATAGTTAGGGCCTCAGAAGTCAAGAGCCCGAAGCATAAAATACAAAATAAATAAAACAGTTTTTCCATCGTATAAAACGAATAATTGCTACCAGTGTGAAAGTTATGGTCATTTCTACGTTCCGCGCAACCTGGGCTTTACCCTAGTGCGTTGTTCCACAAGATGGAATAGCTTGGGACTTAGAATTCAACGCCATAAGAATAAAATACAATATAAGTACAACAGTTTTTCCATCGTATAAAATGAATAATTGCAACCAGTGTGAAAGTTATGGTCATTTCTACATTCCGAGGAACCTAGGCTTCACTCTAGGGCGTTGCTCCACCTGATCGAATAGTTAGGGCCTTAGAAGTCAACGCCAGAAGCATAAAATACAATAATGATGCAACAGTTTTTCCATCGTATAACAGGAATAACTGCAAACAGTGTGAAAGTACTGGTCATTTCTACGTTCCGAGCAAGCTAGGCGTCACTCTAGGGCGTTGTTCCACCAGATCGAATAGCTAGGGACTTAGAATTCATCGCTAAAAGCATAAAATACATTTAAAATACAACAGTTTTTCCATCGTATAACAGGAGTAATTGCAACCAGTGTGAAAGGAATGGTCATTTCTATGTTCCGGGCAACGTAGGTTTCACTCTAGCGTGTTGATCCACCAGAGGGAATAGTTAGGGCCTTAGAAGTCAACGCCAGAAGCATAAAATACAATATAAATACAACAGTTTTTCCACCATATAAAACGAATAATTGCAACCAGTGTGAAAGTACTGGTCATTTCTACGTTCCGGGTAACCTAGGTTTCACTCTAGGGCGTTGCTCCACCAGATCGAATAGCTAGGGCCTTAGAAGTCAACGTCCGAAGCATAAAATACAATATAAATACAACAGCTTTTCAATCGCATAAAACGAATAATTGCTACCAGTGTGAAAGTTATGGTCATTTCTACTTTCCGGGCAACCTACGCTTCCCCCTAGGGCGTTGTTCCACAAGATGGAATAGCTAGGGCCTTAGAAGTCAACGCCAGAGGCATAAAATACAATATAAATACAACAGCTTTTCCATCGTACAAAATGAATAATACCAAACAGTGTGAAAGTAATTGTCATTTCTACGTTCTGGGCAACCTAGGCATCACTCTAGGTCGTTGCTCCACCAGATCAAATAGCTAGCCACTTAGAATTAAACGCCAGAAGCATAGAATACAATAAAAATACAACAGTTTTTCCATCGTATAACAGTAATAATTGCAATCAGTGTGAATGTAATGGTCATTTCTACGTTCCGGGCAACCTAGGTTTCACTCTAGGGCGTTGCTCCACCAGGTCGAATAGTTAGGGCCTAAGAAGTGAACGCCAGAAGCATAAAATACAATATAAATACAACAGTTTTTCCATCGTATGAAACGAAAGATAGCAACCAGTGTGCGAGTTATGGTCATTTCTACGTTGCGGGCAACCTAGGCTTCACTCCAGCGCGTTGCTCCACCAGATCAAACAGTTAGGGCCTTAGAAGTCAACCCCAAATGAATAAAATACATTAATGATGCAACAGCTCTTCCATCATATAAAACGAATAATTGCAACCAGTATGAAAGTTATGGTCATGTCTACTTTCCGGGCAACCTAGGCTTCACCCTAGGGCGTTGCTCCAACAGATTGAATAGTTAGGGCCTTAGAAGTCAACGCCCGAAGCATTAAATACAAAATAAATAAAACAGCTTTTCCATCGTATAAAATAAATAATTGCAACCAGTATGAAAGTTATGGTCATTTCTACGTTCCGGGCAACCTAGGCTTCACCCTAGGCCGTTGCTCCACCAGATCGAATAGTTAGGGCCTAAGAAGTGAACGACAGAAGCATAAAATACAATATAAATACAACAGTTTTTCCATCATATAAAACGAATGATAGCAACCAGTGTGAAAGTTATGGTCATTTCTGCGTTCCGCGCAACCTTGGCTTTACCCTAGGGCGTTGTTCCACCAGATGGAATAGTTAGGGCCTAAGAAGTCAACGCCAGAAGCATAAAATACGATATAAATACAACAGATTTTCCATCGTATAAAGCGAATAATTGCAACCAGTGTGAAAGTTATGGTCATTTCTACATTTCGAGCAACATAGGCTTCACTCTAGGGCGTTGTTCCACCTCATCGAATAGTTAGGGCCTTAGAAGTCAACGCCAGAAGCATAAAATACAATATAAATACAACAGTTTTTCCACCATATAAAACGAATAATTGCAACCAGTGTGAAAGTACTGGTCATTTCTACGTTCCGGGTAACCTAGGTTTCACTCTAGGGCGTTGCTCCACCAGATCGAATAGCTAGGGCCTTAGAAGTCAACGCCCGAAGCATAAAATACAATATAAATACAACAGCTTTTCAATCGCATAAAACGAATAATTGCAACCAGTGTGAAAGTTATGGACATTTCTACATTCCGGCCAACCTAGGCTCCACCCTAGGGCGTTGCTCCACCAGATCGAATAGTTAGGGCCTTAGATGTCAACGCCAGAAGCATAAAATGCAATAAAAATACAACAGTTTTTCCATCACATAACAGGAATAATTGCAACCATTTTGAAAGTGATGGTCATTTCTACGTACCGGGCAACGTAGGCTTCACTCTAGGGCGTTGCTCAACCAGATCGAATAGTTAGGGCCTTAGAAGTCAACGCCCGAAGCATAAAATACAAAATAAATAGAACAGTTTTTCCATCGTATAAAACGAATAATTGCTACCAGTGTGAAAGTTATGGTCATTTCTACTTTCCGGGCAACCTACGCTTCCCCCTAGGGCGTTGTTCCACAAGATGGAATAGCTAGGGCCTTAGAAGTCAACGCCAGAGGCATAAAATACAATATAAATACAACAGCTTTTCCATCGTACAAAATGAATAATACCAAACAGTGTGAAAGTAATTGTCATTTCTACGTTCTGGGAAACCTAGGCATCACTCTAGGTCGTTGCACCACCAGATCAAATAGCTAGCCACTTAGAATTAAACGCCAGAAGCATAGAATACAATAAAAATACAACAGTTTTTCCATCGTATAACAGTAATAATTGCAATCAGTGTGAATGTAGTGGTCATTTCTACGTTCCGGGCAACCTAGGTTTCACTCTAGGGCGTTGCTCCACCAGGTCGAATAGTTAGGGCCTAAGAAGTCAACGCCAGAAGCATAAAATACGATATAAATACAACAGCTTTTACATCGTATAACACTAATAATTGCAACCAGTGTGAAAGTTCTGGTCATTTCCACGTTCCGGGCAACCTAGGCTGCACCCTAGGGCGTTGCTCCAACAGATCGAATAGTTAGGGCCTTAGAAGTCAATGCCCGAAGCATAAAATGCATTAAAAATACAACAGTTTTTCCATCACATAACAGGAATAATTGCAACCAGTTTGAAAGTGATGGTCATTTCTACGTTCCGGGAAACCTCGGCTTCACTCTAGGGCGTTGCTCCACCAGACCAAACAGTTAGGGCCTTAGAAGTCAACGCCCGAAGCATAAAATACAAAACAAATAGTACAGTTTTTCCATTGTATAAAACGAATAATTGCTACCAGTGTAAAAGTTATGGTCATTTCTGCGTTCCGGGCAACCAAGGGTTCACCCTAGGGCGTTGTTCCACCAGATCGAATAGTTAGGGCCTAAGAAGTGAACGCCAGAATCATAAAATACAATATAAATACAACAGTTTTTCCATCGTATAAAACGAAAGATAGCAACCAGTGTGAAAGTTATGGTCATTTCTACGTTCCGGGCAACCCAGGTTTCACTCCAGGGCGTTGCTCCACCTGGTCGAATAGTTAGGGCCTCAGAAGTCAAGAGCCCGAAGCATAAAATACAAAATAAATAAAACAGTTTTTCCATCGTATAAAACGAATAATTGCTACCAGTGTGAAAGTTATGGTCATTTCTACGTTCCGCGCAACCTGGGCTTTACCCTAGTGCGTTGTTCCACAAGATGGAATAGCTTGGGACTTAGAATTCAACGCCATAAGAATAAAATGCAATATAAGTACAACAGTTTTTCCATCGTATAAAATGAATAATTGCAACCAGTGTGAAAGTTATGGTCATTTCTACATTCCGAGGAACCTAGGCTTCACTCTAGGGCGTTGCTCCACCTGATCGAATAGTTAGGGCCTTAGAAGTCAACGCCAGAAGCATAAAATACAATAATGATGCAACAGTTTTTCCATCGTATAACAGGAATAACTGCAAACAGTGTGAAAGTACTGGTCATTTCTACGTTCCGAGCAAGCTAGGCGTCACTCTAGGGCGTTGTTCCACCAGATCGAATAGCTAGGGACTTAGAATTCATCGCTAAAAGCATAAAATACATTTAAAATACAACAGTTTTTCCATCGTATAACAGGAGTAATTGCAACCAGTGTGAAAGGAATGGTCATTTCTATGTTCCGGGCAACGTAGGTTTCACTCTAGCGTGTTGATCCACCAGAGGGAATAGTTAGGGCCTAAGAAGTCAACGCCAGAAGCATAAAATACAATATAAATACAACAGTTTTTCCATCATATAAAACGAGTAATTGCAACCAGTATGAAAGTTGTGGTCATTTCTACTTTCCGGGCAACCTAGGCTACACCCTAGGGCGTTGCTCCAACAGATTGAATAGTTAGGGCATTAGAAGTCAACGCCAGAAGCATAAAATACAATATAAATACAACAGTTTTTCCATCGTATAAAACGAATAATTGCAACCAGTATGAAAGTTAACGACATTTCTTCTTTCCGGGCAACCTAGGCTTCACCCTTGGGCGTTGCTCCAACAGATTGAATAGTTAGGGCCTTAGAAGTCAACGCCGGAAGCATAAAATGCAATAAAAATACAACAGTTTTTCCATCGTATAAAAGGATTAATTGCAACCAGTTTGAAAGTGATGGTCATTTCTACGTTCCGGGCAACCTAGGCATCACTCTAGGGCGTTGCTCCACCAGATCGAATTGTTAGAGCCTAAGAAGTCAACGCCAGAAGCATAAAATACAATATAAGTACATCAGTTTTTCGATCGTATAAAATGAATAATTGCAAACATTGCGAAAGTAATGGTCATTCCACGTTCCGGGCAACCTAGGCGTGACTCTAGTGCGTTGCTCCACCACATCTAATAGCTACGGCCCTAGACGTCGACGACAGAAGCATAAAATACTATAAAGATGCAACAGCTTTTCCATCGTATAAAACGAATAATTGCACGCAGTGTGAAAGATATTGTCATTTCTACTTTCCGCGCAACCTAGGCTTCACCCTAGGGCGTTGCTCCAACAGATTGAATAGTTAGCACCTTAGAAGTCAATGCCCGAAGCATAAAATGCAATAAAAATACAACAGTTTATCCATCATATAACAGGAATAATTGCAACCAGTTTGAAAGTGATGGTCATTTCTACGTACCGGGCAACCTAGGCTTCACTCTAGGGCGTTGCTCCACCAGACCGAATAGTTAGAGCCTTAGAAGTCAACGCCAGAAGCATAAAATACAATATAAATAAAACAGTTTTTCCATCGTATAAAACGAATAATTGCTACCAGTATGGAAGTGATGGTCATTTCTACGTTCCGGGCTACCTAGGGCTCACTCTAGGTCGTTGTTCCACCAGATCGAATTGTTAGGGCCTAACAAGTCAACGCCAGAAGCATAAGATACAATATAAATATAACAGTTTTTCCATCGTATAGAACGAATAGTAGCAACCAGTGTGAAACTTATGGTCATTTCTACGTTCCGGGAAACCTAGACTCCACCCTCGGGCGTTGCTCCAACAGATTGAATAGTTAGGGCCTTAGAAATCAACGCACGATGCATAAAATACAAAATAAATAGAACAGTTTTTCCATTGTATAAAACGAATAATTGCTACCAGTGTAGAAGTTATGGTCAGTTCTACGTTCCAGGCAACCTAGGCCTCACTCTAGGTCGTTTTTCCACCAGAGCGAATTGTTAGGGCCTAAGAAGTCAACGCCAGAAGCATAAGATGCAATATAAATATAACAGTTTTTCGATCGTATAGAACGAATAATAGCAACCTGTGTGAAAGTTAACGTCATTTCTACTTTCCGGGCAACCTAGGCTTCACCCTCGGGCGTTGCTCCAACAGATTGAATAGCTAGGGTCTCAGAAGTCAACGCCCGAAGCATACAATACAAAATAAATAGAACAGTTTTTCCATCGTATAAAACGAATAATTGCTGCCGGTGTGAAAGTTATGGTCATTTCTACGTTCCGTGCAACCTAGGCTTCACCCTAGGGCGCTGCTCCACCAGATCGAATAGCTAGAGCCCTACAAGTCAGCGCCAGAAGCATAAAATACAATATAAATACAACAGCTTTTCCATCGTATAAAACGAATAATTTCAACCAGTATGAAAGTTATGGTCATTTCTACGTTCCGGGCAACCTAGTCTTCACTCTATGGCGTTCTCCCACCACATCGAATAGCTACAGCCTCAGAAGTCGACGCCTGAAGTATAAAATACAATAAAGATGCAACAGTTTTTCCATCGAATAACAGGAATAACTGCAAACAGTGTGAAAGTACTGGTCATTTCTACGTTCCGGGTAACCTAGGTTTCGTTCTAGGACGTAGCTCCACCAGATCGAATAGCTAGGGACATAGAATTCAACGCCAGAAACATAAAACACGATATAAATACAACAGCTTTCCATCGTATAAAACGAATTATTGCAACCAGTGTGAATGTTATGGTCGTTTCTCCGTTCCGGGCACCCTAGACTTAACTCTGAGGCATTGCTCCACCAGATCGAATAGCTACGACCTCAGAAGTCAAAGCCAGCAGCTGAAAATACAATAAAAATGCAACAGTTTTTCCATCGTATAGCATGACAAATTGCAACCAGTATGCAAGTAATGATCATTTCGACGTTTCGGCCATCCTAGACTTAACTCTGATGCGTTGCTCCACCAGATCGAAGAGTTAGGGCCGTAGAAGTCAGCGCCAGAAGTTTAAACTACAAAATAAATGGAACAGTCTATCCATCGTATAAAACGAGTAATTGCAACCTGTGTGTAGGTTATGGTCATATATACGTTCCGGGCAACCTAGGCTTCACTGCAGGGTGTCGCTCCACCAGATCGAATAGCTAGGGACTTAGAATTAAACGCCAGAAGCATAAAATACAATAAAAGTACAACAGTTTTTCCATCGTATAACAGGAGTAATTGCAGCCAGTGTGAATGTAATGGCATGTCCTACGTTCCGGGCAACCTAGGCTTCACTCTAGGGCGTTGTTCCACCAGATCGTATAGTTAGGGCCTAAGAAGTGAACGCCAGAAGCATAAAATACAATATAAGTATAACAGTTTTTCCTTCGAATAAAACGAATAATAGCAACCAGTGTGAAAGTAATGGACATTTCTACGTTCCGGGCAACCTGTGCGTCACTCTACGCCGTTGCTCCACCACATCTAATAGATACGGCCTTAGAAGTCAACGCCAGAAGCATAAAATACAATAAAGATGCAACAGTTTTTCCATCGAATAACAGGAATAACTGCAAACAGTGTGAAAGTACTGGTCATTTCTACGTTCCGGGTAACCTAGGTTTCATTCTAGGGCGTAGTTCCACCACAACTAATAGCTACGGCCTAAGAAGTCAACGCCAGAAGAATAAAATGCAATATAAGTACAACAGTTTACCATCGTATAAAATGAATAATTGCAAACATTGTGAAAGTAATGGTCATTTCTACGTGCCGGGCAACCTAGGCGTCACTCTACGGCGTTGCTCCACCACAGCTAAAAGCTACAGCCTTAGAAGCTAACGCCCGAGGCATAAAATACAATAAAAATGCAACTGATTTTCCATCGTATAGCATGACTAATTGCAACCAGTGCGAAAGTAATGACCATTTCGACATTTCGGGCATCCTAGGCTTAACTCTGAGGCGTTGCTCCACCAAATCGAAGAGATAGGGCCTAAGAAGTCAACGGCAGAAGCATAAAATACGATATAAATACAACAGCTTTTCCATCGTATAAAACAAATAATTGCAACCAGTGTGAAAGTTATGGTCATTTCTACGTTCCGGGCAACCCAGGCTTCGCCCTAGGCCGTAGTTGCACCAGATCGAATAGTTAGGGCCTAAGAAGTGAACGCCAGAAGCAAAAAATGCATTAAAAATACAACAGTTTTTCCATCGTATAGCAGGAATAATTTGCAACCAGTGTGATAGTAGTGGTCATTTCTACGTTCCGGGCAACCCAGGCTTCACTCCAGGGCGTTGCTCCACCAGATTGAATAGTTACGGCCTAAGAAGTCAACGCCAGAGGCATAAAATACGATAAAGATGCAACAGTTTTTCCATCGTATAAAAGGAATAATTGCAAACAGTGTGAAAGTAATGGTCATTTCTACATTCCGAGCAACCTAGGCTTCACCCTAGGGCGTTGCTCCAACAGATTGAATAGTTAGGGCCTTAGAAGTCAACGCCCGAAGCATAAAATACAAAATAAATCGAACGGTTTTTCCATTGTATAAAACGAATAATTGCAACCAGTATGAAACTTATGGTCATTTCTACTTTCCGAACAACCTAGGCTTCACCCTAGGGCGTTGCTCCAACAAATTGAATAGTTAGGGCCTTAGAAGTCAATGCCCGAAGCATAAAATGAAATAAAAATACAACAGCTTTTCCATTGTATAACAGGAATAATTGCAACCAGTGTGGAAGTGATGGTCATTTCTACGATCCGGGTAACCCAGGTTTCACTCTAGAGCATTACTCCACCACATCAAATAGCTACGGCGGTAGAAGTCAACGCCTGAAGCATAAAATGCAATAAAAATTCAACAGTTTTTTCATCGTATAACAGGAATAATTGCAGCAAGCGTGAAGGTAATGGACATTTCTACGTTCCGGGCACCATAGGCATCACTCTTGAGCGTTGTTCCACCAGATGGAGTAGTTAGGGCCTAAGAAGTCAACGCCAGAAGCATAAAATACGATATAAATACAACAGCTTTTCCATCGTATATAATGTATATTTGCAAACAGTGTGAAAGTAATGGTCATTTCTACGTTCCTGGCAACCTAGGTTTCACTCTAGGGCGTCGTTCCACCAGAACGAATAGTTAGGGCCTAAGAAGTCAACGCCAGAAGAATAAAATGCAATATAAGTACAACAGTTTACCATCGTATAAAATGAATAATTGCAAACATTGTGAAAGTAGTGGTCATTTCTACGTGCCGGGCAACCTAGGCGTCACTCTACGGCGTTGCTCCACCACAGCTAAAAGCTACAGCCTTAGAAGCTAACGCCCGAAGCATAAAATACAATAAAAATGCAACTGATTTTCCATCGTATAGCATGACTAATTGCAACCAGTGCGAAAGTAATGACCATTTCGACATTTCGGGCATCCTAGGCTTAACTCTGAGGCGTTGCTCCACCAAATCGAAGAGATAGGGCCTAAGAAGTCAACGGCAGAAGCATAAAATACGATATAAATACAACAGCTTTTCCATCGTATAAAACAAATAATTGCAACCAGTGTGAAAGTTATGGTCATTTCTACGTTCAGGGCAACCTAGGCTTCACCCTAGGCCGTAGTTGCACCAGATCGAATAGTTAGGGCCTAAGAAGTCAACGCCAGAAGCATAAAATACAATAAAGATGCAACAGTTTTTCCATCGTATAACAGGAATAATTGCAACCAGTGTGAAGGTAATGGTATGTTCTACGTTCCGGGCAAACTAGGCTTCACTCTAGGGCGGTGCTCCACCAGGTTAAATAGTTAGGGCCTAAGAAGTCAACGCCAGAAGCATAAAATACAATATAAATACAACAGCCTTTCCATCGTATATAATGTATATTTGCAAACAGTGTGAAAGTAATGGTCATTTCTACGTTCCTGGCAACCTAGGTTTCACTCTAGGGCGTCGTTCCACCAGAACGAATAGTTAGGGCCTAAGAAGTGAACGCCAGAAGCAAAAAATGCATTAAAAATACAACAGTTTTTCCATCGTATAGCAGGAATAATTTGCAACCAGTGTGATAGTAGTGGTCATTTCTACGTTCCGGGCAACCCAGGCTTCACTCCAGGGCGTTGCTCCACCAGATCGAATAGTTACGGCCTAAGAAGTCAACGCCAGAAGCATAAAATACGATAAAGATGCAACAGTTTTTCCATCGTATAAAAGGAATAATTGCAAACAGTGTGAAAGTAATGGTCATTTCTACATTCCGAGCAACCTAGGCTTCACCCTAGGGCGTTGCTCCAACAGATTGAATAGTTAGGGCCTTAGAAGTCAACGCCCGAAGCATAAAATACAAAATAAATCGAACGGTTTTTCCATTGTATAAAACGAATAATTGCTACGAGTGTAAAAGCTATGGTCATTTCTACGTTCCGGGCAACCTAGGCTTCACCCTAGGGCGTTGTTCCACCAGATCGAATAGTTAGGGCCTAAGAAGTGAACGCCAGAAGCATAAAATGCAATAAAAATACAACAGTTTTTCCATCATATAAAACGAATAATTGCAACCAGTATGAAAGTGATGGTCATTTCTACGTACCGGGCAACCTGGGCTTTACCCTAGGTCGTTGTTCCACCAGATCGAATTGTTAGGGCCTAACAAGTCAACGCCAGAATCATAAGATACAATATAAATATAACAGTTTTTCCATCGTATAGAACGAATAATAGCAACCAGTGTGAAAGTTATGGTCATTTCTACGTTCCGGGCCACCTAGACTTCACTCTAGGGCTTTGCTCCACCAGTTCAAACAGCTAGGGCCTTAGAAGTCAACGCCCGAAGCATAAAATACAAAATAAATAGAACAGTTTTTCCATCGTATAAAACGAATAATTGCAACCAGTATGAAAGTTATGGTCATTTCTACGTTCCGTGCAACCTAGGCTTCACTCTATGGCGTTCTTCCACTACATCGAACAGCAACGGCCTCAGAAGACAACGCCAGAAGCATAAAATACAATAAAAATACAACAGTCTTTCCGTCCTATAACAGGTATAACTGCAACCCGTGTGAAAGTGATGGTCATTTGTACTTTCCAGGCAACCTAGGCTTCACTCTAGGGCGTTGTTCCACCAGATCGAATTGTTAGGGCCTAAGAAGTCAACGCCAGAAGCAAAAATACAATATAAGTACAACAGTTTTTCCATCGTATAAAATGAATAATTGCAAACATTGCGAAAGTAATGGTCATTCCACGTTCCGGGCAACCTAGGCTTCACTCTAGGGCGTTGCTCCACCAGATCAAACCGTTAGGGCCTTAGAAGTCAACGCCCGAAGCATAAAATACAAAATAAATAGAACAGTTTTTCCATCGTATAAAACGAATAATTGCTACCAGTGTAAAAGTTATGGTCATTTCTACGTTCCGGGCAACCTAGGCTTCACCCGAGGGCGTTGTTCCACCAGATCGAATAGTTAGGGCCTAAGAAGTGGACGCCAGAAGCATAAAAAACAATATAAATACAACAGTTTTTCCATCATATAAAACGAGTAATTGCAACCAGTATGAAAGTTGTGGTCATTTCTACTTTCCGGGCAACATAGGCTACACCCTAGGGCGTTGCTCCAACAGATTGAATAGTTAGGGCCTTAGAAGTCAATGTCCGAAGCATAAAATGCAATAAAAATACAACAGCTTTTCCATCATATAACCGGAATAATTGCAACCAGTTTGAAAGTGTTGGTCATTTCTACGTACCGGGCAACCTAGGCTTCACTCTATGTCGTTCTTCCACCACATCGAATAGCTACGGCCTCAAAAGTCAACGCCTGAAGCATAAAATACAATAAAAATACAACAGTCTTTCCATCCTTAACAGGAATAATTGCAACCCGTGTGAAAATTATGGTCATTTCTACGTTCGGACAACCTAGGCTTCACTCTAGGTCGTTGTTCCACCAGATCGAACAGCTAGGGCCTAAGAATTCAACGCCAGAAGCATAAAGTACAATATAAATACAACAGTTTTTCCATCGTATAAAACGAATAATAGCAACCAGTGTCAAAGTTATGGTCATTTCTACGTTCCGGGCAACCTAGGCTTCACCCCAGGGCGTTGTTCGACCAGATCGAATAGTTAGGGCCCAAGAAGTGAACGCCAGCAGCATAAAATACAATATAAGTACAACAGTTCTTCCATCATATAAAACGAATGATTGCAACCAGTATGAAAGTTATGGTCATTTCTACGTTCCGGGCAACCTAGGCTTCACTCTATGTCGTTCTTCCACCACATCGAATAGCTACGGCCTCAGAAGTCAATGCCTGAAGCATAAAATACAATAAAAATACAACAGTCTTTCCATCCTATAATAGGAATAATTGCAACCCGTGTGAAAGTGCTGGTCATTTGTACGACAGGCAACCTAGGCTTCACTCTAGGGCGTTGTTCCACCAGATCGAATTGTTAGGGCCTAAGAAGTCAACGCCAGAAGCATAAGATACAATATAAATATAACAGTTTTTCCATCGTATAGAACGAATAATAGCAACCAGTGTGAAAGTTATGGTCATTTCTACGTTCCGGGCAACCTAGGCTTCACTCTAGGGCGTTGTTCCACCAGATCGAACAGCTAGGGCCTAAGAAGGCAACGCCAGAAGCATAAAATACAATATAAATATAACAGTTTCTCCATCGTATAAAACGAATAATAGCGACCAGTGTGAAAGTTATGGGCATTTCTACGTTCCCGGCAACCTAGGCTTCACCCCAGGGCGTTGCTCCACCAGATCGAATAATTAGGGCCTAAGAAGTGAACGCCAGCAGCATAAAATACAATATAAATACAGTAGCTTTTCCATCGTATAAAACGTATAATTTCAACCAGTGTGAATATTGTGGTCATTTCTACATTCCGAGCAACCTAGGCTTCACTATAGGGCGTTGATCCAACAGATTGAATAGTTAGGGCCTTAGAAGTCAACGCCCGATGTATAAAATACAATATAAATACAACAGTTTTTCCATCGTATAAAACGAATAATTGCAAGCAGTATGAAAGTTATGGTCATTTCTACTTCCCGCGCAACCTAGGCTTCACTCTAGGGCGTTGTTCCACCAGATCGTATAGTTAGGGCCTAAGAAGTCAACGCCAGAAGCATAAAATACAATATAAGTATAACAGTTTTTCCTTCGTATAAAACGAATAATAGCAACCAGTGTGAAAGTAATGGACATTTCTACGTTCCGGGCAACCTGTGCGTCACTCTACGCTGTTGCTCCACCACATCTAATAGATACGGCCTTAGAAGTCAACGCCAGAAGCATAAAATACAATAAAGATGCAACAGTTTTTCCATCGAATAACAGGAATAACTGCAAACAGTGTGAAAGGACTGGTCATTTCTACGTTCCGGGTAACCTAGGTTTCATTCTAGGGCGTAGTTCCACCACAACTAATAGCTACGGCCTAAGAAGTCAACGCCAGAAGAATAAAATGCAATATAAGTACAACAGTTTACCATCGTATAAAATGAATAATTGCAAACATTGTGAAAGTAATGGTCATTTCTACGTGCCGGGCAACCTAGGCGTCACTCTACGGCGTTGCTCCACCACAGCTAAAAGCTACAGCCTTAGAAGCTAACGCCCGAAGCATAAAATACAATAAAAATGCAACTGATTTTCCATCGTATAGCATGACTAATTGCAACCAGTGCGAAAGTAATGACCATTTCGACATTTCGGGCATCCTAGGCTTAACTCTGAGGCGTTGCTCCACCAAATCGAAGAGATAGGGCCTAAGAAGTCAACGGCAGAAGCATAAAATACGATGTAAATACAACAGCTTTTCCATCGTATAAAACAAATAATTGCAACCAGTGTGAAAGTTATGGTCATTTCTACTTCCCGGGCAACCTAGGATCCACCCTAGGGCGTTGCTGCAACCGATTGAATAGTTAGGGCCTTAGAAGTCGACGCCCGAAGCATAAAATACAAAATAAATAGAACAGTTTTTCCATCTTATAAAACGAATAATTGCTACCGATGTGAAAGTTATGGTCATTTGTACATTCCGGGCAACCTAGGCTTCACCCTAGGGCGTTGTTCCACCAGATGGAATAGCTAGGGACTCAGAAGTCAACGCCCGAAGCATACAATACAAAATAAATAGAACAGTTTTTCCATCGTATAAAACGAATAATTGCTGCCGGTGTGAAAGTTATGGTCATTTCTACGTTCCGTGCAACCTAGGCTTCACCCTAGGGCGCTGCTCCACCAGATCGAATAGCTAGAGCCCTACAAGTCAGCGCCAGAAGCATAAAATACAATATAAATACAACAGCTTTTCCATCGTATAAAACGAATAATTTCAACCAGTATGAAAGTTATGGTCATTTCTACGTTCCGGGCAACCTAGTCTTCACTCTATGGCGTTCTCGCACCACATCGAATAGCTACAGCCTCAGAAGTCGACGCCTGAAGTATAAAATACAATAAAGATGCAACAGTTTTTCCATCGAATAACAGGAATAACTGCAAACAGTGTGAAAGTACTGGTCATTTCTACGTTCCGGGTAACCTAGGTTTCATTCTAGGACGTAGCTCCACCAGATCGAATAGCTAGGGACATAGAATACAACGCCAGAAACATAAAACACGATATAAATACAACAGCTTTCCATCGTATAAAACGAATTATTGCAACCAGTGTGAATGTTATGGTCGTTTCTCCGTTCCGGGCACCCTAGACTTAACTCTGAGGCATTGCTCCACCAGATCGAATAGCTACGACCTCAGAAGTCAAAGCCAGAAGCTGAAAATACAATAAAAATGCAACAGTTTTTCCATCGTATAGCATGACAAATTGCAACCAGTATGCAAGTAATGATCATTTCGACGTTTCGGCCATCCTAGAATTAACTCTGATGCGTTGCTCCACCAGATCGAAGAGTTAGGGCCGTAGAAGTCAGCGCCAGAAGTTTAAACTACAAAATAAATGGAACAGTCTATCCATCGTATAACAGGAGTAATTGCAGCCAGTGTGAATGTAATGGCATGTCCTACGTTCCGGGCAACCTAGGCTTCACTCTAGGGCGTTGTTCCACCAGATCGTATAGTTAGGGCCTAAGAAGTCAACGCCAGAAGCATAAAATACAATATAAGTATAACAGTTTTTCCTTCGTATAAAACGAATAATAGCAACCAGTGTGAAAGTAATGGACATTTCTACGTTCCGGGCAACCTGTGCGTCACTCTACGCCGTTGCTCCACCACATCTAATAGATACGGCCTTAGAAGTCAACGCCAGAAGCGTAAAATACAATAAAGATGCAACAGTTTATCCATCGAATAACAGGAATAACTGCAAACAGTGTGAAAGTACTGGTCATTTCTACGTTCCGGGTAACCTAGGTTTCATTCTAGGGCGTAGTTCCACCACAACTAATAGCTACGGCCTAAGAAGTCAACGCCAGAAGAATAAAATGCAATATAAGTACAACAGTTTACCATCGTATAAAATGAATAATTGCAAACATTGTGAAAGTAATGGTCATTTCTACGTGCCGGGCAACCTAGGCGTCACTCTACGGCGTTGCTCCACCACAGCTAAAAGCTACAGCCTTAGAAGCTAACGCCCGAAGCATAAAATACAATAAAAATACAACTGATTTTCCATCGTATAGCACGACTAATTGCAACCAGTGCGAAAGTAATGACCATTTCGACATTTCGGGCATCCTAGGCTTAACTCTGAGGCGTTGCTCCACCAAATCGAAGAGATAGGGCCTAAGAAGTCAACGGCAGAAGCATAAAATACGATATAAATACAACAGCTTTTCCATCGTATAAAACAAATAATTGCAACCAGTGTGAAAGTTATGGTCATTTCTACGTTCCGGGCAACCCAGGCTTCGCCCTAGGCCGTAGTTGCACCAGATCGAATAGTTAGGGCCTAAGAAGTGAACGCCAGAAGCAAAAAATGCATTAAAAATACAACAGTTTTTCCATCGTATAGCAGGAATAATTTGCAACCAGTGTGATAGTAGTGGTCATTTCTACGTTCCGGGCAACCCAGGCTTCACTCCAGGGCGTTGCTCCACCAGATCGAATAGTTACGGCCTAAGAAGTCAACGCCAGAAGCATAAAATACGATAAAGATGCAACAGTTTTTCCATCGTATAAAAGGAATAATTGCAAACAGTGTGAAAGTAATGGTCATTTCTACATTCCGAGCAACCTAGGCTTCACCCTAGGGCGTTGTTCCACCAGATCGAATAGTTAGGGCCTTAGAAGTCGACGCCCGAAGCATAAAATACAAAATAAATAGAACAGTTTTTCCATCTTATAAAACGAATAATTGCTACCGATGTGAAAGTTATGGTCATTTGTACATTCCGGGCAACCTAGGCTTCACCCTAGGGCGTTGTTCCACCAGATGGAATAGCTAGGGACTCAGAAGTCAACGCCCGAAGCATACAATACAAAATAAATAGAACAGTTTTTCCATCGTATAAAACGAATAATTGCTGCCGGTGTGAAAGTTATGGTCATTTCTACGTTCCGTGCAACCTAGGCTTCACCCTAGGGCGCTGCTCCACCAGATCGAATAGCTAGAGCTCTACAAGTCAGCGCCAGAAGCATAAAATACAATATAAATACAACAGCTTTTCCATCGTATAAAACGAATAATTTCAACCAGTATGAAAGTTATGGTCATTTCTACGTTCCGGGCAACCTAGTCTTCACTCTATGGCGTTCTCCCACCACATCGAATAGCTACAGCCTCAGAAGTCGACGCCTGAAGTATAAAATACAATAAAGATGCAACAGTTTTTCCATCGAATAACAGGAATAACTGCAAACAGTGTGAAAGTACTGGTCATTTCTACGTTCCGGGTAACCTAGGTTTCATTCTAGGACGTAGCTCCACCAGATCGAATAGCTAGGGACATAGAATTCAACGCCAGAAACATAAAACACGATATAAATACAACAGCTTTCCATCGTATAAAACGAATTATTGCAACCAGTGTGAATGTTATGGTCGTTTCTCCGTTCCGGGCACCCTAGACTTAACTCTGAGGCATTGCTCCACCAGATCGAATAGCTACGACCTCAGAAGTCAAAGCCAGCAGCTGAAAATACAATAAAAATGCAACAGTTTTTCCATCGTATAGCATGACAAATTGCAACCAGTATGCAAGTAATGATCATTTCGACGTTTCGGCCATCCTAGACTTAACTCTGATGCGTTGCTCCACCAGATCGAAGAGTTAGGGCCGTAGAAGTCAGCGCCAGAAGTTTAAACTACAAAATAAATGGAACAGTCTATCCATCGTATAAAACGAGTAATTGCAACCTGTGTGTAGGTTATGGTCATATATACGTTCCGGGCAACCTAGGCTTCACTGTAGGGTGTTGCTCCACCAGATCGAATAGCTAGGGACTTAGAATTAAACGCCAGAAGCATAAAATACAATAAAAGTACAACAGTTTTTCCATCGTATAACAGGAGTAATTGCAGCCAGTGTGAATGTAATGGCATGTCCTACGTTCCGGGCAACCTAGGCTTCACTCTAGGGCGTTGTTCCACCAGATCGTATAGTTAGGGCCTAAGAAGTCAACGCCAGAAGCATAAAATACAATATAAGTATAACAGTTTTTCCTTCGTATAAAACGAATAATAGCAACCAGTGTGAAAGTAATGGACA
Source organism: Calliopsis andreniformis (assembly GCF_051401765.1). NCBI lineage: Eukaryota > Metazoa > Arthropoda > Insecta > Hymenoptera > Andrenidae > Calliopsis > Calliopsis andreniformis. The sequence continues at coordinate 4,572,721 of NW_027480436.1, read as the reverse complement.
TTTCTACGTTCCGGGCAACCTGTGCGTCACTCTACGCCGTTGCTCCACCACATCTAATAGATACGGCCTTAGAAGTCAACGCCAGAAGCATAAAATACAATAAAGATGCAACAGTTTTTCCATCGAATAACAGGAATAACTGCAAACAGTGTGAAAGTACTGGTCATTTCTACGTTCCGGGTAACCTAGGTTTCATTCTAGGGCGTAGTTCCACCACAACTAATAGCTACGGCCTAAGAAGTCAACGCCAGAAGAATAAAATGCAATATAAGTACAACAGTTTACCATCGTATAAAATGAATAATTGCAAACATTGTGAAAGTAATGGTCATTTCTACATTCCGAGCAACCTAGGCTTCACCCTAGGGCGTTGCTCCAACAGATTGAATAGTTAGGGCCTTAGAAGTCAACGCCCGAAGCATAAAATACAAAATAAATCGAACGGTTTTTCCATTGTATAAAACGAATAATTGCTACGAGTGTAAAAGCTATGGTCATTTCTACGTTCCGGGCAACCTAGGCTTCACCCTAGTGCGTTGTTACACCAGATCGAATAGTTAGGGCCTAAGAAGTGAACGCCAGAAGCATAAAATGCAATAAAAATACAACAGTTTTTCCATCATATAAAACGAATAATTGCAACCAGTATGAAAGTGATGGTCATTTCTACGTACCGGGCAACCTAGGCTTCGCTCTAGGGCGTTGCTCCACCAGATCGAATAGTTAGGGCCTTGGAAGTCAACGCCCGAAGCATAAAATATAAAATAAATAGAACAGTTTTTCCATCGTATAAAACGAGTAATTGCAACCAGTGTGAAAGTTATGGTCATTTCTACATTCCGAACAACCTAGGTTTCACTCTAGGGCGCCGTTCCACCAAATCGAAGAGATAGGGCCTAAGAAGTCAACGGCAGAAGCATAAAATACGATATAAGTACAACAGCTTTTCCATCGTATAAAACAAATAATTGCAACCAGTGTGAAAGTTATGGTCATTTCTACGTTCCGGGCAGCCTAGGCTTCACCCTAGGCCGTAGTTGCACCAGATCGAATAGTTAGGGCCTAAGAAGTGAACGCCAGAAGCAAAAAATGCATTAAAAATACAACAGTTTTTCCATCGTATAGCAGGAATAATTTGCAACCAGTGTGATAGTAGTGGTCATTTCTACGTTCCGGGCAACCCAGGCTTCACTCCAGGGCGTTGCTCCACTAGATCGAATAGCTAGGGCCTTAGAAGTCAACGCCAGAAGCATAAAATACGATATAAATAGAACAGCTTTTCCATCGTATAAAAGGAATAATTGCAACCTGTGTGAAGGTTATGGTCATATCAACGTTCCGGGCAACATAGGCTTCACTGTAGAGCGTTCCTCCACCAGATCGAAGTGTTAGGGCCTAAAAAGTCAACGCCCGAAGCATAAAATACGATATAAATACATCAGCATTGCCATCGTATAAAATGAATAATTGCAAACAGTGTGAATGATATGGACATTTCTACGCTCCGGGCAACCGAGGCTTCACTCTAGGCCGTTGCTCCACCAGATCGAATAGTTAGGGCCTTAGAGGTCAGCGCCCGAAGCATAAAATATAAAATAAATGGAACAGCTGTTCCATGTATAAAACGAATAATTATTTCCAGTGTGAAAGTTATGGTCATTTCTACGTTCCGGGCAACCTAGGCTTCACCTTAGGGGGTTGCTCCACCAGATGGAATAGTTGGGGCCTAAGAAGTCAACGCCAGAAGCATAAAATACGATATAAATACAACAGCTTTTCCGTCGTATAATACGAATAATGGCATACAGTGTGAAAGTTATGGTCATTTCTACGTTCCGGGCAACCTAGGCTTCACTCTAGGCTGTTGCTCCACCAGATCGAATAGCTGGGGCCTTAGAAGTCAACGCCCGATGCATAAAATACAATATAAATACCACAGTTTTTCCATCTTATAAAACGAATAATTGCAACCAATATGAATGTTAACGTCATTTCTACATTCCGAGCAACCTAGGCTTCACCCTAGGGCGTTGCTCCAACAGATTGAATAGTTAGGGCCTTAGAAGTCAACGCCCGAAGCATAAAATACAAAATAAAACGAACGGTTTTTCCATTGTATAAAACGAATAATTGCTACGAGTGTAAAAGCTATGGTCATTTCTACGTTCCGGGCAACCTAGGCTTCACCCTAGGGCGTTGCTCCAACAGATTGAATAGTTAGGGCCTTCGAAGTCAACACCGGAAGCATAAAATACAAAATAAATAGAACAGTCTTTCCATCGTATAAAAAGAATAATTGCTACCAGTGTGAAAGTTATGGTCATTTCTACTTTCCGGGCAACCTACGCTTCACCCTAGGGCGTTGTTCCACCAGATGGAATAGTTGCGGCCTAAGGAGTGAACGCCAGAAGCATAAAATACGATATAAATACAACAGTCTTTCAATCGTATAGAACGAATAATTGCAACCTGTGTGAAGGTTATGGTCATATCTACGTTCCGGACAAACTAGGCTTCACTGTAGGGTGTTGCTCCACCAGATCGAATAGGTAGGGCCATAGAAGTCAACGCCCGAAGCATAAAATACGACAAGTATACAACAGTTTTTCCATCGTATAAAACGAATAATTGCAACCGGTATGAAAGTTAACGTCATTTCTACGTTCCGGGCAACCTAGGCTTCACTCTAGGGCGTTGCTCCACCAGATCGAATGGTTAGTGCCTTAGAAGTCAACGCCAGAAGCATAAAATACAATATAAATAAAACAGTTTTTCCATCGTATAAAACGAATAATTGCAACCAGTATGAAACTTATGGTCATTTCTACTTTCCGAACAACCTAGGCTTCACCCTAGGGCGTTGCTCCAACAAATTGAATAGTTAGGGCCTTAGAAGTCAATGCCCGAAGCATGAAATGAAATAAAAATACAACAGCTTTTCCATTGTATAACAGGAATAATTGCAACCAGTGTGGAAGTGATGGTCATTTCTACGATCCGGGTAACCCAGGTTTCACTCTAGAGCATTACTCCACCACATCAAATAGCTACGGCGGTAGAAGTCAACGCCTGAAGCATAAAATGCAATAAAAATTCAACAGTTTTTTCATCGTATAACAGGAATAATTGCAGCAAGCGTGAAGGTAATGGACATTTCTACGTTCCGGGCACCATAGGCATCACTCTTGAGCGTTGTTCCACCAGATGGAGTAGTTAGGGCCTAAGAAGTCAACGCCAGAAGCATAAAATACGATATAAATACAACAGCTTTTCCATCGTATAAAACGAATAATGGTAACCAGTGTGAAAGTTATGGTCATTTCTACGTTCCGGGCAACCTAGGCTTCACTCTAGGACGATGCTCCACGAGATCGAATAGTTAGGGCCTATGAAGTCAACGCCAGAAGCATAAAATACAATAAAGATGCAACAGTTTTTCCATCGTATAACAGGAATAATTGCAACCAGTGGGAAGGTAATGGTATGTTCTACGTTCCGGGCAAACTAGGCTTCACTCTAGGGCGGTGCTCCACCAGGTTAAATAGTTAGGGCCTAAGAAGTCAACGCCAGAAGCATAAAATACAATATAAATACAACAGCCTTTCCATGGTATATAATGTATATTTGCAAACAGTGTGAAAGTAATGGTCATTTCTACGTTCCTGGCAACCTAGGTTTCACTCTAGGGCGTCGTTCCACCAGAACGAATAGTTAGGGCCTAAGAAGTCAACGCCAGAAGAATAAAATGCAATATAAGTACAACAGTTTACCATCGTATAAAATGAATAATTGCAAACATTGTGAAAGTAATGTCATTTCTACGTGCCGGGCAACCTAGGCGTCACTCTACGGCGTTGCTCCACCACAGCTAAAAGCTACAGCCTTAGAAGCTAACGCCCGAAGCATAAAATACAATAAAAATGCAACTGATTTTCCATCGTATAGCATGACTAATTGCAACCAGTGCGAAAGTAATGACCATTTCGACATTTCGGGCATCCTAGGCTTAACTCTGAGGCGTTGCTCCACCAAATCGAAGAGATAGGGCCTAAGAAGTCAACGGCAGAAGCATAAAATACGATATAAATACAACAGCTTTTCCATCGTATAAAACAAATAATTGCAACCAGTGTGAAAGTTATGGTCATTTCTACGTTCCGGGCAACCTAGGCTTCACCCTAGGCCGTAGTTGCACCAGATCGAATAGTTAGGGCCTAAGAAGTGAACGCCAGAAGCAAAAAATGCATTAAAAATACAACAGTTTTTCCATCGTATAGCAGGAATAATTTGCAACCAGTGTGATAGTAGTGGTCATTTCTACGTTCCGGGCAACCCAGGCTTCACTCCAGGGCGTTGCTCCACCAGATCGAATAGTTACGGCCTAAGAAGTCAACGCCAGAAGCATAAAATACGATAAAGATGCAACAGTTTTTCCATCGTATAAAAGGAATAATTGCAAACAGTGTGAAAGTAATGGTCATTTCTACATTCCGAGCAACCTAGGCTTCACCCTAGGGCGTTGCTCCAACAGATTGAATAGTTAGGGCCTTAGAAGTCAACGCCCGAAGCATAAAATACAAAATAAATCGAACGGTTTTTCCATTGTATAAAACGAATAATTGCTACGAGTGTAAAAGCTATGGTCATTTCTACGTTCCGGGCAACCTAGGCTTCACCCTAGGGCGTTGTTCCACCAGATCGAATAGTTAGGGCCTAAGAAGTGAACGCCAGAAGCATAAAACGCAATAAAAATACAACAGTTTTTCCATCGTATAGCAGGAATAATTTGCAACCAGTGTGATGGTAGTGGTCATTTCTACGTTCCCGGCAACCCAGGTTTCACTCCAGGGCTTTGCTCCACCAGATCGAGTAGTTATGGCCTAAGAAGTCAACGCCAGAAGCATAAAATACGATAAAGATGCAACAGTTTTTCCATCGTATAAAACGAATAATTGCAATCAGTGTGAAAGTTATCGTCATTTCCATGTTCCAGGCAACCTAGGCGTCACTCTAGGGCGTTGCTCCACCACATCGAATAGCTACGATCTTAGAAGTCAACGCCTGAAGCAAAAAATGCAATAAAAATACAACAGTTTTTTCATCGTGTAACAGGAATAATTGCAGCAAGCGTGAAGGTAATGATCATTTCTACGTTCCGAACATCGCAGGCTTCACTCTAGGGCGTTGTTCCGCCAGATCGAATAGTTACGGCCTAAGAAGTCAACGCCAGAAGAATAAAATGCAATATAAGTACAAAAGTTTTTCCATCGTAAAGAATGAATAATTGCATACATTGTGAAAGTAATGGTCATTTCTACGTTCCGGGCAACCTAGGCGTCACTCTAGGGCGTTGCTCCACCACATCGAATAGCTACGGCCTTAGAAGTCAACGCCTGAAGCATAAAATACGATAAAGATGCAACAGTTTTTCCATCGTATAAAAGGAATAATTGCAAACAGTGTGAAAGTAATGGTCATTTCTACATTCCGAGCAACCTAGGCTTCACCCTAGGGCGTTGCTCCAACAGATTGAATAGTTAGGGCCTTAGAAGTCAACGCCCGAAGCATAAAATACAAAATAAAACGAACGGTTTTTCCATTGTATAAAACGAATAATTGCTACGAGTGTAAAAGCTATGGTCATTTCTACGTTCCGGGCAACCTAGGCTTCACCCTAGGGCGTTGCTCCAACAGATTGAATAGTTAGGGCCTTCGAAGTCAACACCGGAAGCATAAAATACAAAATAAATAGAACAGTCTTTCCATCGTATAAAAAGAATAATTGCTACCAGTGTGAAAGTTATGGTCATTTCTACTTTCCGGGCAACCTACGCTTCACCCTAGGGCGTTGTTCCACCAGATGGAATAGTTGCGGCCTAAGGAGTGAACGCCAGAAGCATAAAATACGATATAAATACAACAGTCTTTCAATCGTATAGAACGAATAATTGCAACCTGTGTGAAGGTTATGGTCATATCTACGTTCCGGACAAACTAGGCTTCACTGTAGGGTGTTGCTCCACCAGATCGAATAGGTAGGGCCATAGAAGTCAACGCCCGAAGCATAAAATACGACAAGTATACAACAGTTTTTCCATCGTATAAAACGAATAATTGCAACCGGTATGAAAGTTAACGTCATTTCTACGTTCCGGGCAACCTAGGCTTCACTCTAGGGCGTTGCTCCACCAGATCGAATGGTTAGTGCCTTAGAAGTCAACGCCAGAAGCATAAAATACAATATAAATAAAACAGTTTTTCCATCGTATAAAACGTATAATTGCAACCAGTATGAAACTTATGGTCATTTCTACTTTCCGAACAACCTAGGCTTCACCCTAGGGCGTTGCTCCAACAAATTGAATAGTTAGGGCCTTAGAAGTCAATGCCCGAAGCATGAAATGAAATAAAAATACAACAGCTTTTCCATTGTATAACAGGAATAATTGCAACCAGTGTGGAAGTGATGGTCATTTCTACGATCCGGGTAACCCAGGTTTCACTCTAGAGCATTACTCCACCACATCAAATAGCTACGGCGGTAGAAGTCAACGCCTGAAGCATAAAATGCAATAAAAATTCAACAGTTTTTTCATCGTATAACAGGAATAATTGCAGCAAGCGTGAAGGTAATGGACATTTCTACGTTCCGGGCACCATAGGCATCACTCTTGAGCGTTGTTCCACCAGATGGAGTAGTTAGGGCCTAAGAAGTCAACGCCAGAAGCATAAAATACGATATAAATACAACAGCTTTTCCATCGTATAAAACGAATAATGGTAACCAGTGTGAAAGTTATGGTCATTTCTACGTTCCGGGCAACCTAGGCTTCACTCTAGGACGATGCTCCACGAGATCGAATAGTTAGGGCCTATGAAGTCAACGCCAGAAGCATAAAATACAATAAAGATGCAACAGTTTTTCCATCGTATAACAGGAATAATTGCAACCAGTGGGAAGGTAATGGTATGTTCTACGTTCCGGGCAAACTAGGCTTCACTCTAGGGCGGTGCTCCACCAGGTTAAATAGTTAGGGCCTAAGAAGTCAACGCCAGAAGCATAAAATACAATATAAATACAACAGCCTTTCCATGGTATATAATGTATATTTGCAAACAGTGTGAAAGTAATGGTCATTTCTACGTTCCTGGCAACCTAGGTTTCACTCTAGGGCGTCGTTCCACCAGAACGAAAAGTTAGGGCCTAAGAAGTCAACGCCAGAAGAATAAAATGCAATATAAGTACAACAGTTTACCATCGTATAAAATGAATAATTGCAAACATTGTGAAAGTAATGGTCATTTCTACGTGCCGGGCAACCTAGGCGTCACTCTACGGCGTTGCTCCACCACAGCTAAAAGCTACAGCCTTAGAAGCTAACGCCCGAAGCATAAAATACAATAAAAATGCAACTGATTTTCCATCGTATAGCATGACTAATTGCAACCAGTGCGAAAGTAATGACCATTTCGACATTTCGGGCATCCTAGGCTTAACTCTGAGGCGTTGCTCCACCAAATCGAAGAGATAGGGCCTAAGAAGTCAACGGCAGAAGCATAAAATACGATATAAATACAACAGCTTTTCCATCGTATAAAACAAATAATTGCAACCAGTGTGAAAGTTATGGTCATTTCTCCGTTCCGGGCAACCTAGGCTTCACCCTAGGTCGTAGTTGCACCAGATCGAATAGTTAGGGCCTAAGAAGTGAACGCCAGAAGCAAAAAATGCATCAAAAATACAACAGTTTTTCCATCGTATAGCAGGAATAATTTGCAACCAGTGTGATAGTAGTGGTCATTTCTACGTTCCGGGCAACCCAGGCTTCACTCCAGGGCGTTGCTCCACCAGATCGAATAGTTACGGCCTAAGAAGTCAACGCCAGAAGCATAAAATACGATAAAGATGCAACAGTTTTTCCGTCGTATAAAAGGAATAATTGCAAACAGTGTGAAAGTAATGGTCATTTCTACATTCCGAGCAACCTAGGCTTCACCCTAGGGCGTTGCTCCAACAGATTGAATAGTTAGGGCCTTAGAAGTCAACGCCCGAAGCATAAAATACAAAATAAATCGAACGGTTTTTCCATTGTATAAAACGAATAATTGCTACGAGTGTGAAAGTTATGGTCATTTCTACGTTCCGGGCAACCCAGGCTTCACTCCAGGGCGTTGCTCCACCAGATCGAATAGTTACGGCCTAAGAAGTCAACGCCAGAAGCATAAAATACGATAAAGATGCAACAGTTTTTCCATCGTATAAAAGGAATAATTGCAAACAGTGTGAAAGTAATGGTCATTTCTACATTCCGAGCAACCTAGGCTTCACCCTAGGGCGTTGCTCCAACAGATTGAGTAGTTAGGGCCTTAGAAGTCAACGCCCGAAGCATAAAATACAAAATAAATCGAACGGTTTTTCCATTGTATAAAACGAATAATTGCTACGAGTGTAAAAGCTATGGTCATTTCTACGTTCCGGGCAACCTAGGCTTCACCCTAGGGCGTTGTTCCACCAGATCGAATAGTTAGGGCCTAAGAAGTGAACGCCAGAAGCATAAAATGCAATAAAAATACAACAGTTTTTCCATCGTATAGCAGGAATAATTTGCAACCAGTGTGATGGTAGTGGTCATTTCTACGTTCCCGGCAACCCAGGTTTCACTCCAGGGCGTTGCTCCACCAGATCGAGTAGTTACGGCCTAAGAAGTCAACGCCAGAAGCATAAAATACGATAAAGATGCAACAGTTTTTCCATCGTATAAAACGAATAATTGCAATCAGTGTGAAAGTTATCGTCATTTCCATGTTCCAGGCAACCTAGGCGTCACTCTAGGGCGTTGCTCCACCACATCGAATAGCTACGATCTTAGAAGTCAACGCCTGAAGCAAAAAATGCAATAAAAATACAACAGTTTTTTCATCGTATAACAGGAATAATTGCAACAAGCGTGAAGGTAATGATCATTTCTACGTTCCGGGCATCGCAGGCTTCACTCTAGGGCGTTGTTCCACCAGATCGAATAGTTAGGGCCTAAGAAATCAACGCCAGAAGAATAAAATGCAATATAAGTACAACAGTTTTTCCATCGTAAAGAATGAATAATTGCATACATTGTGAAAGTAATGGTCATTTCTACATTCCGGGCAACCTAGGCGTCACTCTAGGGCGTTGCTCCACCACATCGAATAGCTACGGCCTTAGAAGTCAACGCCTGAAGGAAAAAATGCAATAAAAATACAACAGTTTTTTCATCGTATAACAGGAATAATTGCAACAAGCGTGAAGGTTATGATCATTTCTACGTTCCGGGCATCGCAGGCTTCACTCTAGGGCGTTGTTCCACCAGATCGAATAGTTAGGGCCTAAGAAGTCAACGCCAGAAGAATAAAATGCAATATAAGTATAACAGTTTTTCCATCGTATAAAATGAATAATTGCATACATTGTGAAAGTAATGGTCATTTCTACGAGCCGGGCAACCTAGGCGTCACTCTACGGCGTTGCTCCACCACAGCTAAAAGCTACAGCCTTAGAAGCTAACGCCCGAAGCATAAAATACAATAAAAATGCAACTGATTTTCCATCGTATAGCATGACTAATTACAACCAGTGCGAAAGTAATGATCATTTCGACGTTTCGGGCATCCTAGGCTTAACTATGACGCGTTGCTCCACCAAATCGAAGAAATAGGGCCTTAGAAGTCAACGCCAGAAGCATAAAATACAATACAAATACAACAGCTTTGCCATCGTATAAAATGAATTATTGCAAACAGTGTGAAGGTAACGGTCATTTCTACGTTCCGAGCAACCTAGGCTTCACTGAAGGGTGTTGCTCTGCCAGATCGAATAGGTAGGGCCTTAGAAGTCAACGCCAGAAGCATAAAATACAAAATAAATAGAACAGTTTTTCCATGTATAGAACGAATAATTGCTACCAGTGTGAAAGTTATGGTCATTTTTACGTTCCGGGCAACATAGGCTTCACTCCAGGGCGTTGCTCCACCAGATCAAATAGTTAGGGCCTATGAAGTCAACGCCAGAAGCATAAAATACAGTAATGGTGCAACAGTTTTTCCATCGTATAACAGGAATAATTGCAACCAGTGTGAAGGTAATCGTATGTTCTACGTTCCGGGCAACCTAGGCTCCACTCTAGGGCGTTGCTCCACCAGGTCGAATAGTTAGGGCCTTAGAAGTCAACGCCCGAAGCATAAAATGCAAAATAAATGGAACAGTTTTTCCATTGTATAAAACGAATAATTGTTACCAGAGGGAAAGTTATGGACATTTCTACGTTCCGGGCAAACTAGGCTTCACCCTAGTGCGTTGTTCCACCAGATGGAACAGTTAGGACCTAAGAAGACAACGCCAGAAGCAAAAATACGATGTAAATACAACAGCTTTTCCATCGTGTAAAACGAATAATGGTAACCAGTGAGAAAGTTATGGTCATTTCTACGTTCCGGGCAACCTAGGCTTCACTCTAGGGCCTTGCTCCACCAGATCGAATGGTTAGGTCATGAGAAGTCAACGCCGGAAGCATAAAATACAATAAAGATGCAACAGCTTTTCTATCGTATAACAGGAATATTTGCAACCAGTGTGAAGGTAATGGTACGTTCGACGTTCCGGGCAACCTAGGCGTCACTCTAGGGCGTTGCTCCACCAGAGCAAATAGTTAGGGCCTAAGAAGACAACGCCAGAAGCATAAAATACAATATAAATGCAACAGCGTTTCCATTGGATATAATGTATATTTGCAAACAATGTGAAAGTAATGGTCATTTCTACGTTCCGGGCAACCTAGGCTTCATTCTAGGGCGCTGTGTCTCCAGATCGAACAGACAGGGCCTAAGAGGTCAACGGCAGGAGAATAAAATACAATATAGGTACAACAGTTTTTCCATTGTATAAAGTGAATAATTGCAAACATTGTGAAAGTAATGGTCATTTCTACGTTTCGGGCAACCTAGACGTCACTCTAGGGCGTTGCTCCACTACATCGAATAGCTACGGCCTTAGAAGTCAACGCCAGAAGCATAAAATGCAATATAAATATAACAGTTTTTTCATCGTATAAAACGAATAATAGCAACCAGTGTGAAGTGATGGTCATTTCTACGTTCCGCGCAACCTAGGCTTCACTCGAGGGCGTTGCTCCGCCAGATCGGATAGGTAGGGCCTTAGAAGTCAACGCCGAAAGCATAAAATACAAAATAAATAGAACAGTTTTTCCATGTATAAAACGAATAATTGCTACCAGTGTGAAAGTTATGGTCATTTCTACGTTCCGGGCAACCTAGGCTTCACTCCAGGGCGTTGTTCCACCAGATGGAATAGTTAGGCCCTAAGAAGTCAACGCCAGAAGCATAAAACACATGAAAGATGCAACAGTTTTTCCATCGTATAACAGGAATAATTGCAACCAGTGTGAAGGTAATGGTATGTTCTACGTTCCGGGCAACCTACTCTTCACTCTAGGGCGGTGCTCCACCAGGTTAAATAGTTAGGGCCTAAGAAGTCAACGCCAGAAGCATAAAATACAATATAAATACAACAGCCTTTCCATCGTATAAAATGAATTATTGCAAACAATGTGAAGGTAACGGTCATTTCTACGTTCCGAGCAACCTAGGCTTCACTGAAGGTTGTTGCTCCGCCAGATCGAATAGGTAGGGCCTAAGAAGTCAACGCCAGAAGAATAAAATGCAATATAAGTATAACAGTTTTTCCATCGTATAAAATGAATAATTGCATACATTGTGAAAGTAATGGTCATTTCTACGAGCCGGGCAACCTAGGCGTCACTCTACGGCGTTGCTCCACCACAGCTAAAAGCTACAGCCTTAGAAGCTAACGCCCGAAGCATAAAATACAATAAAAATGCAACTGATTTTCCATCGTATAGCATGACTAATTACAACCAGTGCGAAAGTAATGACCATTTCGACGTTTCGGGCATCCTAGGCTTAACTATGACGCGTTGCTCCACCAAATCGAAGAAATAGGGCCTTAGAAGTCAACGCCAGAAGCATAAAATACAATACAAATACAACAGCTTTGCCATCGTATAAAATGAATTCTTGCAAACAGTGTGAAGGTAACGGTCATTTCTACGTTCCGAGCAACCTAGGCTTCACTGAAGGGTGTTGCTCCGCCAGATCGAATAGGTAGGGCCTTAGAAGTCAACGCCAGAAGCATAAAATACAAAATAAATAGAACAGTTTTTCCATGTATAGAACGAATAATTGCTACCAGTGTGAAAGTTATGGTCATTTTTACGTTCCGGGCAACATAGGCTTCACTCCAGGGCGTTGCTGCACCAGATCAAATAGTTAGGGCCTATGAAGTCAACGCCAGAAGCATAAAATACAGTAATGGTGCAACAGTTTTTCCATCGTATAACAGGAATAATTGCAACCAGTGTGAAGGTAATCGTATGTTCTACGTTCCGGGCAACCTAGGCTCCACTCTAGGGCGTTGCTCCACCAGGTCGAATAGTTAGGGCCTTAGAAGTCAACACCCGAAGCATAAAATGCAAAATAAATGGAACAGTTTTTCCATTGTATAAAACGAATAATTGTTACCAGAGGGAAAGTTATGGACATTTCTACGTTCCGGGCAACCTAGGCTTCACCCTAGTGCGTTGTTCCACCAGATGGAACAGTTAGGGCCTAAGAAGACAACGCCAGAAGCAAAAATACGATGTAAATACAACAGCTTTTCCATCGTATAAAACGAATAATGGTAACCAGTGAGAAAGTTATGGTCATTTCTACGTTCCGGGCAACCTAGGCTTCACTCTAGGGCCTTGCTCCACCAGATCGAATGGTTAGGTCATGAGAAGTCAACGCCGGAAGCATAAAATACAATAAAGATGCAACAGCTTTTCTATCGTATAACAGGAATAATAGCAACCAGTGTGAAGTGATGGTCATTTCTACGTTCCGGGCAACCTAGGCTTCACTCGAGGGCGTTGCTCCGCCAGATCGAATAGTTGGGGCCTAAGAAGTCAAAGCCAGAAGCATAAAATACAATAAAGATGCAACAGTTTTTCCATCGTATAACAGGAATAATTGCAACCAGTGTGAAGGTACTGGTACGTTCTACGTTCCGGGCAACCTACTCTTCACTCTAGGGCGGTGCTCCACCAGGTTAAATAGTTAGGGCCTAAGAAGTCAACGCCAGAAGCATAAAATACAATATAAATACAACAGCCTTTCCATCGTATAAAATGAATTATTGCAAACAATGTGAAGGTAACGGTCATTTCTACGTTCCGAGCAACCTAGGCTTCACTGAAGGGTGTTGCTCCGCCAGATCGAATAGGTAGGGCCTTAGAAGTCAACGCCATAAGCATAAAATACAAAATAAATAGAACAGTTTTTCCATGTATAGAACGAATAATTGCTACCAGTGTGAAAGTTATGGTCATTTTTACGTTCCGGGCAACATAGGCTTCACTCCAGGGCGTTGCTCCACCAGATCAAATAGTTAGGGCCTATGAAGTCAACGCCAGAAGCATAAAATACAGTAATGGTGCAACAGTTTTTCCATCGTATAACAGGAATAATTGCAACCAGTGTGAAGGTAATCGTATGTTCTACGTTCCGGACAACCTAGGCTCCACTCTAGGGCGTTGCTCCACCAGGTCGAATAGTTAGGGCCTTAGAAGTCAACGCCCGAAGCATAAAATGCAAAATAAATGGAACAGTTTTTCCATTGTATAAAACGAATAATTGTTACCAGAGGGAAAGTTATGGACATTTCTACGTTCCGGGCAAACTAGGCTTCACCCTAGTGCGTTGTTCCACCAGATGGAACAGTTAGGACCTAAGAAGACAACGCCAGAAGCAAAAATACGATGTAAATACAACAGCTTTTCCATCGTGTAAAACGAATAATGGTAACCAGTGAGAAAGTTATGGTCATTTCTACGTTCCGGGCAACCTAGGCTTCACTCTAGGGCCTTGCTCCACCAGATCGAATGGTTAGGTCATGAGAAGTCAACGCCGGAAGCATAAAATACAATAAAGATGCAACAGCTTTTCTATCGTATAACAGGAATAATTGCAACCAGTGTGAAGGTAATGGTACGTTCGACGTTCCGGGCAACCTAGGCGTCACTCTAGGGCGTTGCTCCACCAGAGCAAATAGTTAGGGCCTAAGAAGACAACGCCAGAAGCATAAAATACAATATAAATGCAACAGCGTTTCCATTGTATATAATGTATATTTGCAAACAATGTGAAAGTAATGGTCATTTCTACGTTCCGGGCAACCTAGGCTTCATTCTAGGGCGCTGTGTCTCCAGATCGAACAGACAGGGCCTAAGAGGTCAACGGCAGGAGAATAAAATACAATATAGGTACAACAGTTTTTCCATTGTATAAAGTGAATAATTGCAAACATGATGAAAGTAATGGTCATTTCTACGTTTCGGGCAACCTAGACGTCACTCTAGGGCGTTGCTCCACTACATCGAATAGCTACGGCCTTAGAAGTCAACGCCAGAAGCATAAAATGCAATATAAATATAACAGTTTTTTCATCGTATAAAACGAATAATAGCAACCAGTGTGAAGTGATGGTCATTTCTACGTTCCGGGCAACCTAGGCTTCACTCGAGGGCGTTGCTCCGCCAGATCGGATAGGTAGGGCCTTAGAAGTCAACGCCGAAAGCATAAAATACAAAATAAATAGAACAGTTTTTCCATGTATAAAACGAATAATTGCTACCAGTGTGAAAGTTATGGTCATTTCTACGTTCCGGGCAACCTAGGCTTCACTCCAGGGCGTTGTTCCACCAGATGGAATAGTTAGGGCCTAAGAAGTCAACGCCAGAAGCATAAAACACATGAAAGATGCAACAGTTTTTCCATCGTATAACAGGAATAATTGCAACCAGTGTGAAGGTAATGGTATGTTCTACGTTCCGGGCAACCTACTCTTCACTCTAGGGCGGTGCTCCACCAGGTTAAATAGTTAGGGCCTAAGAAGTCAACGCCAGAAGCATAAAATACAATATAAATACAACAGCCTTTCCATCCTATATAATGTATATTAGCAAACAGTGCGAAAGTAATGGTCATTTCTACGTTCCTGGCAACCTAGGCTTCACTCTAGAGCGTTGTTCCACCAGATCGAATAGTTAGGACCTAAGAAGTCGACGCCAGAAGAATAAAATGCAATATAAGTACAACAGATTACCATCGTATAAAATGAATAATTGCAAACATTGTGAAAGTAATGGTCATTTCTACGTTACGAGCAACCTAGCCTTCACTGTAAGGTGTTGATCCGCCAGATCGAATAGGTAGGGAATTAGAAGTCAGTGCCAGTAGCATAAAATACAAAATAAGTAGAATAGTTTTTCCATGTATAAAACGAATAATTGCTACCAGTGTGAAAGTTATGGTCATTTCCACGTTCCGGGCAACCTAGGCTTCACTCCAGGGCGTTGTTCCACGAGATGGAATAGTTAGGGCCTAAGAAGTCAACGCCAGAAGCATAAAATACGATATAAATACTACAGCTTTTCCATCGAATAAAACGAATAATTGCTAACAGTGTGAAAGTTATGGTCATATCTAAGTTCCCGGCAACCTAGGCTTCACCCTAGGGCGTTGTTCCACCAGATAGAATAGTTAGGGTCTAAGAAGTCAGCGCCAGAAGCATAAAATACGATATAAATACAACAGCTTTTCCATCGTATAAAACGAATAATGGTAACCAGTGTGAATGTTATGGTCATTTGTACGTTCCGGGCAACCTAGGCTTCCCTCTAGGACGTTGCTCCACCAGATCGAATAGTTGGGGCCTAAGAAGTCAACGCCAGAAGCATAAAATACAATAAAGATGCAACAGTTTTTCCATCGTATAAGAGGAATAATTGCAACCAGTGTGAAGGTAATGGTATGTTCTACGTTCCGGGCAACCTACTCTTCACTCTAGGGCGGTGCTCCACCAGGTTAAATAGTTAGGGCCTAAGAAGTCAACGCCAGAAGCATAAAATACAATATAAATACAACAGCCTTTCCATCGTATATAATCTATATTAGCAAACAGTGTGAAGGTAATGGTCGTTTCTACGTTCCGAGCAACCTAGGCTTCACTCTAGGACGTTGCCCCACCAGATCGAATAGTTAGGGCATATGAAGTCAACGCCAGAAGCATAAAACACAATAAAGGTGCAACAGCTTTTCCATCGTGTAACAGGAATAATAGCAACCAGTGTGAAAGTTATGGTCATTTCTACGTTCCGGGCAACCTAGGTTTCACTCTCGGGCGTTGCTCCACCAGATCGAATAGCTAGGGCCTTAGAAGTCAACGCCCGATGCATAAAATACAAAAAAATAGAACAGTTTATCCATGTGTAAAACGAATAATTGCTACCAGTGTGAAAGTTATGGCCATTTCTACGTTCCGGGCAACCTATGCGACACTCTAGGGCGTTGCTGCTCCACATCTAATAGCTAGGGCCTTAGAAGTTAACGCCGGAAGCATAAAATACAATATAAATACTACAGCTTTGCCATCGTATAAACTGAATAATTGCAAACAGTGTGAAGGTAAAGGTCGTTTCTACGTTCCGGGTAACCTAGGTTTCACTCTAGGGCGTTGCTCCACCAGATCGAACAGCTAGGGCCTTCGAAGTCAACGCCCGATGCATAAAATACAAAAAAATAGAACAGTTTTTCCATGTGTAAAACGAATAATTGCTACCAGTGTGAAAGTTATGGTCATTTCTACGTTCCGGGTAACCTATGCGACACTCTAGGGCGTTGCTCCACCACATCTAATAGCTACGGCCTTAAAAGTCGACGCCAGATGCATAAAATACGATATAAATACAACAGCTTTTCCAACGTATAAAACGAATAATGGTAACCAGTGTGAAAGTTATGGTCATTTCTACTTCCCGGGCAACCTAGGCTTCACTCTAGGGCGTTGCTCCACCAGATCGAATAGTCAGGGCCTTAGAAGTCAACGCCCGAAGCATAAAACGGAAAATAAATAGAACAGTTGTTCCATTGTATAAAACGAATAACTGCAACCAGTGTGAAAGTACTGGTCATTTCTACGTTCCGGGCAGCCTAGGCTTCACCCTAGGGCGTTGTTCCGCCAGATGGAATAGTTAGGGCCTAAGAAGTCAACTCCAGAAACATAAAATACGATATAAATACAACAGCTTTGCCATCGTATAAAATGAATAATTGCAAACAGTGTGAAGGTAATGGTCGTTTCTACGTTCCGAGCAACCTAGGCTTCACTCTAGTACGTTGCCCCACCAGATCGAATAGTTAGGGCATATGAAGTCAACGCCAGAAGCATAAAACACAATAAAGGTGCAACAGCTTTTCCATCGTGTAACAGGAATAATAGCAACCAGTGTGAAAGTTATGGTCATTTCTACTTCCCGGGCAACCTAGGCTTCACTCTAGGGCGTTGCTCCACCAGATCGAATAGTTAGGGCCTTAGAAGTCAGAGCCCGAAGAATAAACTGCAAAATAAATAGAGCAGTTTTTCATTGTATAAAACGAATAACTGCAACCAGTATGAAAGTACTGGTCATTTCTACGTTCCGGGCAACCTAGGCTTCACTCTAGGGCGTTGCTCCACCAGATCGAATAGTTAGGGCCTTAGAAGTCAACGCCCGAAGCATAAAATGAAAATAAATAGAACAGTTTTTCCACTGTATAAAACGAATAACTGCAACCAGTGTGAAAGTGATGGTCATTTCTACGTTCCGGGTAACCCAGGCTTCACTCTAGGGCGTTGCTCCACCAGATCGAATAGTTAGGGCCTTAGAAGTCAGCGCCCGAAGCATAAAATACAATACAAATACAACAGCTTTGCCATCGTATAAAATGAATAATTGCAAACAGTGTGAAGGTAATGGTCGTTCCTACGTTCCGGGCAACCTACGCGTCATACTAGGGCGTTGCTCCACCACATCTAATAGCTACGGCCTTAAAAGTCGACGCCAGAAGCATAAAATACGATATAAATACAACAGCTTTTCCATCGTATAAAACGAATAATGGTAACCAGTGTGAAAGTACTGGTCATTTCTACGTTCCGGGCAACCTAGGCTTCACTCTAGGGCGTTGCTTCACCAGATCGAATAGTTAGGGCCTAAGAAGTCAACGCCAGTAGCATAAATTACAATATAAGTACAACAGCTTTTCCATCGTATATAATGTATATTTGCAAACAGTGTGGAAGTAGTGGTCACTTCTACGTTCCGGGCAACCTAGGCTTCACTCTAGGGTGTTGCTCCACCAGATGGAATTGCTAGGGACTTAGAATTCAATGCCAGAAGCATAAAATATAATATAAATATAACAGCTTTTCTATCGTATAAAACGAATAATAGCAACCATTGTGAAAGTTATGGTCATTTCGACTTCGCGGGCAACCTAGGCTTCACTCTAAGGCGTTGCTCCACCAGACCGAATAGTTAGGGCCTTAGAAGTCAACGCCCGAAGCATATAATGCAAAATAAATAGAACAGTAGTTCCATTGTGTAAAACGAATAACTGCAACCAGTGTGAATGTACTGGTCATTTCTACGTTCCGGGCAACCTAGGCTTCACTCTAGGGCGTTGCTCCACCAGATCGAATAGTTAGTGCCTTAGAAGTCAACGCCAGAAGCATAAAATACATTATAAATAAAACAGTTTTCCATCGTATAAAACGAATAATTGCAACCAGTATGAAACTTATGGTCATTTCTACTTTCCGAGCAACCTCGGCTTCACCCTAGGGCGTTGCTCCAACGGATTGAATAGTTAGGGCCTCAGAAGTCAACGTCCGAACCATAAAATGCAAAAAAAATACAACAGTTTTTCCATTGTATAAAACGAATAATTGCTACCAGTGTGAAAGTTATGGTCATTTCTACTTTGCAGGCAACCTAGACTTCACCCTAGGGCGTTGTTCCACCAGATGGAATTGTTAGGGCCTAGGAAGTCAACGCCAGAAGCATAAAATACGATATAAATACAACAGCTTTTCCATCGTATAAAACGAATAATTGCAACCAGTGTGAAAGTTATGGTCATTTCTACGTTCCGGGAAACCTTGGCTTCACTGTGTGGCGTTCTTCCACCACATCGAATAGCTGCGGCCTCAGAAGTCAGCGCCTGAAGTATAAAATACAGTAAAAATGCAACAGTCTTTCCATCCTATAACAGGAATAATTGCAACCCGTGTGAAAGTGATGGTCATTTCTACGTTCCAGGCAACCTAGGCTTCACTCTAGGGCGTTGCTCCACCAGATCAAACAGTTGGGGCCTTAGAAGTCAACGCCCGAAGCATTAAATACAAAATATATAGAACAGTTTTTCCATTGTATAAAACGAATAATTGCTACGAGTGAAAAAGTTATGGTCATTTCTACGTTCTGGGCAACCTAGGCTTCACCCTAGGCCGTTGTTCCACCAGATCGAATAGTTAGGGCCCAAGAAGTCAACGCCAGAAGCATAAGGTTCAATATAAATATAACAGTTTTTCCATCGTATAGAACGAATAGTAGCAACCAGTGTGAAACTTATGGTCATTTCTACGTTCCCGGCAACCTAGGCTTCACTCTAGGGCGTTGCTCCACCAGATCAAACAGTTAGGGCCTTAGAAGTCAACGCCAGAAGCATAAAATACGATATATATACAACAGCGTGTGCATCGTATAAAACGAATAATTGCAACCAGTGTGAAAGTTAAAGTCATTTCTACATTCCGAGCAACCTAGGGATCACTCTAGGGCGTTGCTCCAATGATCGAATAGTTAGGTCCTTAGAAGTAAACCCCAGAAGCATAAAATACGATATAAATACAACAGCTTTTCCATCGTATAAAGGGAATAATTGCAAACAGTGTGAAAGTAATGGTCATTTCTACGTTCCGGGCAAGCCAGGCTTCACCATAGGGCGTTGTTCCACCAGATCGAATAGCTAGGGCCTAAGAAGTGAACACCAGGAGCATAAAATACAATATAAATATAACAGTTTTTCCATCATATAAAACGAATAATTCCAACCAGTATGAAAGCTATGGTCATTTCTACTTTACGGGCAACCTAGGCTATACCCTAGGGCGTTGCTCCACCAGATCGAATAGTGAGTGCCTTAGAAGTCAACGCCAGAAGCATAAAATACAATAAAAATACAACAGTTTTTCCATCGTATAAAACGAATAATTGCAACCAGTATGAAACTTATGGTCATTTCCATTTTCCGAGAAACCTAGGCTTCAACCCTAGGGCGTTGCTCCAACAGATTGAATAGTTAGGGCCTTAGAAGTCAACGCCCGAAGCATAAAATGCAATAAGAATACAACAGTGTTTCCATCATATAACAGGAATAATTGCAACCAGTTTGAAAGAGATGGCCAGTTCTACGTTCCGGGCAACCTAGGCTTCACTCTATTGCGTTGCTCCACCAGATCGAATAGTTAGTGCCTTAGAACTCAACGCCAGAAGCTTAAAATACAATATAAATACAACAGTTTTTCCATCGTATAGAACGAATAATAGCAACCAGTGTGAAAGTTATGGTCATTTCTACGTTCCGGGGAACCTAGGCTTCACTCTAGGGCGTTGCTCCACCAGATCAAACAGTTAGGGCCTTAGAAGTCAACGCCCGAAGCATAAAATACAAAATAAATAGAACAGTTTTTCCATCGTATAAAACGAATAATAGCAACCAGTGTGAAAGTTATGGTCATTTCTACGTTCCGGCAACCTAGGCTTCACCCCAGGGCGTTGTTCCACCAGATCGAATAGTTAGGGCCTAAGAAGTGAACGCCAGCAGCATAAAATACAATATAAATACAACAGTTATTCCATCATATAAAACGAATAATTGCAACCAGTATGAAAGTGATGGTCATTTCTACGTTCCGGGCAACCTAGGCTACACGCTAGGGCGTTGCACCAACAGATTGAATAGTTAGGGCCTTAGAAGTCAATGCCCGAAGCATAAAATGCAATAAAAATATAACACTTTTTCCGTCATATAACAGGAATAATTGCAACCAGTTTGAAAGTGATGGTCATTTCTACGTTCCGGGAAACATCGGCTTCACTCTAGGGCGTTGCTCCGCCAGATCGAATAGTTAGTGCATTAGAAGTCAACGCCAAAAGCATAAAATACAATATAAATACAACAGTTTTTCCACCGTATAAAACGAATAATCGCGACCAGTATGAAAGTTAACGTCACTTCTTCTTTCCGGGCAACCTAGGATCCACCCTAGGGCGTTGCTGCAACCGATTGAATAGTTAGGGCCTTAGAAGTCAACGCCCGAAGCATAAAATACAAAAAAATAGAACAGTTTTTCCATCGTATAAAACGAATAATTGCTACCGATGTGAAAGTTATGGTCATTTCTACGTTCCGGGCAACCTAGGCATCACCCTAGGGTGTTGTTCCGCCAGATGGAATAGTTAGGGCATAAGAAGTCAACGCCAGAAGCATAAAATACGGTAATAATACAACAGCTTTTCCATCGTATAAAACGAATAATTGCAACCAGTGTGAAAGTTATAGTCATTTCTACTTTGCGGGCAACCTAGGCTTCACTCTAGGTCGTTGCTCCACCAGATCGAATAGTTAGGGCCTTAGAAGTCAACGCCAGAAGCATAAAATACAATAAAGATGCAACAGTTTTTCCATCGTATATCAGGAATTATTGCAACCAGTGTGAAAGTAATGGCACATCAATGTTCCGGGCAACCTAGGCTTCACTCTAGGGCGTTGCTCCACCAGATGGAATAGCTAGGGCCTTAGAAGTCAACGCCCGAAGCATGAAATACAAAATAAATAGAACAGTTGTTCCATCGTATAAAACGAATAATTAATACCAGTGTGAAAGTTATGGTAATTTCTACGTTCCGGGCAACCTAGGTTTCACTCTAGGGCGTTGCTCCACCAGATCGCATAGCTAGGGACTTAGAATTCAACGCCATAAGAATAAAATACAATATAAGTACAACAGTTTTTCCATCGTATAAAACGAATAATTGCAACCAGTATGAAAGTTATGGTCATTTCTACTTCCGGGCAACCTAGGATGCACCCTAGGGCGTTGCTCCACCAGATCCAACAGTTAGGGCCTTAGAAGTCAACGCCCGAAGCATAAAATACAAAATAAATATGACACTTTTTCCATCGTATAAAACGAATAATTGCTACCGATGTGAAAGTTATGGCCATTTCTACGTTCCGGGCAACCTAGGCATCACCCTAGGGTGTTGTTCCACCAGATGGAATAGCCAGGGCATAAGAAGTCAACGCCAGAAGCATAAAATACGGTATATATACAACAGCTTTTCCATCGTATAAAACGAATAATAGCAACCAGTGTGAAAGTTATGGTCATTTCTACTTTCCGGGCAACCTAGGCTACAGCCTAGGGCGTTGCTCCAACAGATTGAGTAGTTAGGGCCTTAGAAGTCAATGCCCGAAGCATAAAATGCATTAAAAATACAACTGTCTTTCCATCATTTAACCGGAATGATTGCAACCAGTTTGAAAGTGATGGTCATTTCTACGTTCCGGGCAACCTCGGCTTCACTCTAGGGCGTTGCTCCACCAGATTCAATAGTTAGTGCCTTAGAAGTCAACGCCAGAAGCATGAAATACAATATCAATACAACAGTTTTTACATCGTATATAACGAATAATTGCAACCAGTACGAAAGTTATGGTCATTTCTACTTTCCGGGCAACCTAGGATCCACCCTAGGGCGTTGCTGCAACCGATCGAATAGTTAGGGCCCTAAAAGTCAACGCCCGGAGCATAAAATACAAAATAAAGAGAACAGTTTTTCCATCGTATAAAACGAATAATTGCTACCGATGTGAAAGTTATGGTCCTTTCTACGTTCCGGGCAACCTAGGCATCACCCTAGGGTGTCGTTCCACCAGATGGAATAGTTAGGGCATAAGAAGTCAACGCCAGAAGCATAAAATACGGTATAAATACAACAGTTTTTCCATCGTATAAAATGAATAATTGCAAACAGTGTGAAGGTAATGGTCGTTTCTACTTCCCGGGCAACCTAGGCTTCACTCTAGGGCGTTGCTCCACCAGATCGAATAGTCAGGGCCTTAGAAGTCAACGCCCGAAGCATAAAACGGAAAATAAATAGAACAGTTGTTCCATTGTATAAAACGAATAACTGCAACCAGTGTGAAAGTACTGGTCATTTCTACGTTCCGGGCAGCCTAGGCTTCACCCTAGGGCGTTGTTCCGCCAGATGGAATAGTTAGGGCCTAAGAAGTCAACTCCAGAAACATAAAATACGATATAAATACAACAGCTTTGCCATCGTATAAAATGAATAATTGCAAACAGTGTGAAGGTAATGGTCGTTTCTACGTTCCGAGCAACCTAGGCTTCACTCTAGTACGTTGCCCCACCAGATCGAATAGTTAGGGCATATGAAGTCAACGCCAGAAGCATAAAACACAATAAAGGTGCAACAGCTTTTCCATCGTGTAACAGGAATAATAGCAACCAGTGTGAAAGTTATGGTCATTTCTACTTCCCGGGCAACCTAGGCTTCACTCTAGGGCGTTGCTCCACCAGATCGAATAGTTAGGGCCTTAGAAGTCAGAGCCCGAAGAATAAACTGCAAAATAAATAGAGCAGTTTTTCATTGTATAAAACGAATAACTGCAACCAGTATGAAAGTACTGGTCATTTCTACGTTCCGGGCAACCTAGGCTTCACTCTAGGGCGTTGCTCCACCAGATCGAATAGTTAGGGCCTTAGAAGTCAACGCCCGAAGCATAAAATGAAAATAAATAGAACAGTTTTTCCACTGTATAAAACGAATAACTGCAACCAGTGTGAAAGTGATGGTCATTTCTACGTTCCGGGTAACCCAGGCTTCACTCTAGGGCGTTGCTCCACCAGATCGAATAGTTAGGGCCTTAGAAGTCAGCGCCCGAAGCATAAAATACAATACAAATACAACAGCTTTGCCATCGTATAAAATGAATAATTGCAAACAGTGTGAAGGTAATGGTCGTTCCTACGTTCCGGGCAACCTACGCGTCATACTAGGGCGTTGCTCCACCACATCTAATAGCTACGGCCTTAAAAGTCGACGCCAGAAGCATAAAATACGATATAAATACAACAGCTTTTCCATCGTATAAAACGAATAATGGTAACCAGTGTGAAAGTACTGGTCATTTCTACGTTCCGGGCAACCTAGGCTTCACTCTAGGGCGTTGCTTCACCAGATCGAATAGTTAGGGCCTAAGAAGTCAACGCCAGTAGCATAAATTACAATATAAGTACAACAGCTTTTCCATCGTATATAATGTATATTTGCAAACAGTGTGGAAGTAGTGGTCACTTCTACGTTCCGGGCAACCTAGGCTTCACTCTAGGGTGTTGCTCCACCAGATGGAATTGCTAGGGACTTAGAATTCAATGCCAGAAGCATAAAATATAATATAAATATAACAGCTTTTCTATCGTATAAAACGAATAATAGCAACCATTGTGAAAGTTATGGTCATTTCGACTTCGCGGGCAACCTAGGCTTCACTCTAAGGCGTTGCTCCACCAGACCGAATAGTTAGGGCCTTAGAAGTCAACGCCCGAAGCATATAATGCAAAATAAATAGAACAGTAGTTCCATTGTGTAAAACGAATAACTGCAACCAGTGTGAATGTACTGGTCATTTCTACGTTCCGGGCAACCTAGGCTTCACTCTAGGGCGTTGCTCCACCAGATCGAATAGTTAGTGCCTTAGAAGTCAACGCCAGAAGCATAAAATACATTATAAATAAAACAGTTTTCCATCGTATAAAACGAATAATTGCAACCAGTATGAAACTTATGGTCATTTCTACTTTCCGAGCAACCTCGGCTTCACCCTAGGGCGTTGCTCCAACGGATTGAATAGTTAGGGCCTCAGAAGTCAACGTCCGAACCATAAAATGCAAAAAAAATACAACAGTTTTTCCATTGTATAAAACGAATAATTGCTACCAGTGTGAAAGTTATGGTCATTTCTACTTTGCAGGCAACCTAGACTTCACCCTAGGGCGTTGTTCCACCAGATGGAATTGTTAGGGCCTAGGAAGTCAACGCCAGAAGCATAAAATACGATATAAATACAACAGCTTTTCCATCGTATAAAACGAATAATTGCAACCAGTGTGAAAGTTATGGTCATTTCTACGTTCCGGGAAACCTTGGCTTCACTGTGTGGCGTTCTTCCACCACATCGAATAGCTGCGGCCTCAGAAGTCAGCGCCTGAAGTATAAAATACAGTAAAAATGCAACAGTCTTTCCATCCTATAACAGGAATAATTGCAACCCGTGTGAAAGTGATGGTCATTTCTACGTTCCAGGCAACCTAGGCTTCACTCTAGGGCGTTGCTCCACCAGATCAAACAGTTGGGGCCTTAGAAGTCAACGCCCGAAGCATTAAATACAAAATATATAGAACAGTTTTTCCATTGTATAAAACGAATAATTGCTACGAGTGAAAAAGTTATGGTCATTTCTACGTTCTGGGCAACCTAGGCTTCACCCTAGGCCGTTGTTCCACCAGATCGAATAGTTAGGGCCCAAGAAGTCAACGCCAGAAGCATAAGGTTCAATATAAATATAACAGTTTTTCCATCGTATAGAACGAATAGTAGCAACCAGTGTGAAACTTATGGTCATTTCTACGTTCCCGGCAACCTAGGCTTCACTCTAGGGCGTTGCTCCACCAGATCAAACAGTTAGGGCCTTAGAAGTCAACGCCAGAAGCATAAAATACGATATATATACAACAGCGTGTGCATCGTATAAAACGAATAATTGCAACCAGTGTGAAAGTTAAAGTCATTTCTACATTCCGAGCAACCTAGGGATCACTCTAGGGCGTTGCTCCAATGATCGAATAGTTAGGTCCTTAGAAGTAAACCCCAGAAGCATAAAATACGATATAAATACAACAGCTTTTCCATCGTATAAAGGGAATAATTGCAAACAGTGTGAAAGTAATGGTCATTTCTACGTTCCGGGCAAGCCAGGCTTCACCATAGGGCGTTGTTCCACCAGATCGAATAGCTAGGGCCTAAGAAGTGAACACCAGGAGCATAAAATACAATATAAATATAACAGTTTTTCCATCATATAAAACGAATAATTCCAACCAGTATGAAAGCTATGGTCATTTCTACTTTACGGGCAACCTAGGCTATACCCTAGGGCGTTGCTCCACCAGATCGAATAGTGAGTGCCTTAGAAGTCAACGCCAGAAGCATAAAATACAATAAAAATACAACAGTTTTTCCATCGTATAAAACGAATAATTGCAACCAGTATGAAACTTATGGTCATTTCTATTTTCCGAGAAACCTAGGCTTCAACCCTAGGGCGTTGCTCCAACAGATTGAATAGTTAGGGCCTTAGAAGTCAACGCCCGAAGCATAAAATGCAATAAGAATACAACAGTGTTTCCATCATATAACAGGAATAATTGCAACCAGTTTGAAAGAGATGGCCAGTTCTACGTTCCGGGCAACCTAGGCTTCACTCTATTGCGTTGCTCCACCAGATCGAATAGTTAGTGCCTTAGAACTCAACGCCAGAAGCTTAAAATACAATATAAATACAACAGTTTTTCCATCGTATAGAACGAATAATAGCAACCAGTGTGAAAGTTATGGTCGTTTCTACGTTCCGGGGAACCTAGGCTTCACTCTAGGGCGTTGCTCCACCAGATCAAACAGTTAGGGCCTTAGAAGTCAACGCCCGAAGCATAAAATACAAAATAAATAGAACAGTTTTTCCATCGTATAAAACGAATAATAGCAACCAGTGTGAAAGTTATGGTCATTTCTACGTTCCGGCAACCTAGGCTTCACCCCAGGGCGTTGTTCCACCAGATCGAATAGTTAGGGCCTAAGAAGTGAACGCCAGCAGCATAAAATACAATATAAATACAACAGTTATTCCATCATATAAAACGAATAATTGCAACCAGTATGAAAGTGATGGTCATTTCTACGTTCCGGGCAACCTAGGCTACACGCTAGGGCGTTGCACCAACAGATTGAATAGTTAGGGCCTTAGAAGTCAATGCCCGAAGCATAAAATGCAATAAAAATATAACACTTTTTCCGTCATATAACAGGAATAATTGCAACCAGTTTGAAAGTGATGGTCATTTCTACGTTCCGGGAAACATCGGCTTCACTCTAGGGCGTTGCTCCGCCAGATCGAATAGTTAGTGCATTAGAAGTCAACGCCAAAAGCATAAAATACAATATAAATACAACAGTTTTTCCACCGTATAAAACGAATAATCGCGACCAGTATGAAAGTTAACGTCACTTCTTCTTTCCGGGCAACCTAGGATCCACCCTAGGGCGTTGCTGCAACCGATTGAATAGTTAGGGCCTTAGAAGTCAACGCCCGAAGCATAAAATACAAAAAAATAGAACAGTTTTTCCATCGTATAAAACGAATAATTGCTACCGATGTGAAAGTTATGGTCATTTCTACGTTCCGGGCAACCTAGGCATCACCCTAGGGTGTTGTTCCGCCAGATGGAATAGTTAGGGCATAAGAAGTCAACGCCAGAAGCATAAAATACGGTAATAATACAACAGCTTTTCCATCGTATAAAACGAATAATTGCAACCAGTGTGAAAGTTATAGTCATTTCTACTTTGCGGGCAACCTAGGCTTCACTCTAGGTCGTTGCTCCACCAGATCGAATAGTTAGGGCCTTAGAAGTCAACGCCAGAAGCATAAAATACAATAAAGATGCAACAGTTTTTCCATCGTATATCAGGAATTATTGCAACCAGTGTGAAAGTAATGGCACATCAATGTTCCGGGCAACCTAGGCTTCACTCTAGGGCGTTGCTCCACCAGATGGAATAGCTAGGGCCTTAGAAGTCAACGCCCGAAGCATGAAATACAAAATAAATAGAACAGTTGTTCCATCGTATAAAACGAATAATTAATACCAGTGTGAAAGTTATGGTAATTTCTACGTTCCGGGCAACCTAGGTTTCACTCTAGGGCGTTGCTCCACCAGATCGCATAGCTAGGGACTTAGAATTCAACGCCATAAGAATAAAATACAATATAAGTACAACAGTTTTTCCATCGTATAAAACGAATAATTGCAACCAGTATGAAAGTTATGGTCATTTCTACTTCCGGGCAACCTAGGATGCACCCTAGGGCGTTGCTCCACCAGATCCAACAGTTAGGGCCTTAGAAGTCAACGCCCGAAGCATAAAATACAAAATAAATATGACACTTTTTCCATCGTATAAAACGAATAATTGCTACCGATGTGAAAGTTATGGCCATTTCTACGTTCCGGGCAACCTAGGCATCACCCTAGGGTGTTGTTCCACCAGATGGAATAGCCAGGGCATAAGAAGTCAACGCCAGAAGCATAAAATACGGTATATATACAACAGCTTTTCCATCGTATAAAACGAATAATAGCAACCAGTGTGAAAGTTATGGTCATTTCTACTTTCCGGGCAACCTAGGCTACAGCCTAGGGCGTTGCTCCAACAGATTGAGTAGTTAGGGCCTTAGAAGTCAATGCCCGAAGCATAAAATGCATTAAAAATACAACTGTCTTTCCATCATTTAACCGGAATGATTGCAACCAGTTTGAAAGTGATGGTCATTTCTACGTTCCGGGCAACCTCGGCTTCACTCTAGGGCGTTGCTCCACCAGATTCAATAGTTAGTGCCTTAGAAGTCAACGCCAGAAGCATGAAATACAATATCAATACAACAGTTTTTACATCGTATATAACGAATAATTGCAACCAGTACGAAAGTTATGGTCATTTCTACTTTCCGGGCAACCTAGGATCCACCCTAGGGCGTTGCTGCAACCGATCGAATAGTTAGGGCCCTAAAAGTCAACGCCCGGAGCATAAAATACAAAATAAAGAGAACAGTTTTTCCATCGTATAAAACGAATAATTGCTACCGATGTGAAAGTTATGGTCCTTTCTACGTTCCGGGCAACCTAGGCATCACCCTAGGGTGTCGTTCCACCAGATGGAATAGTTAGGGCATAAGAAGTCAACGCCAGAAGCATAAAATACGGTATAAATACAACAGTTTTTCCATCATATAAAACGAGTAATTGCAACCAGTATGAAAGTTCTGGTCATTTCTACTTTCCGGGCAACCTAGGCTACACACTAGGGCGTTGCTCCAACAGATTGAGTAGTTAGGGCCTTAGAAGTCAATGCCCGAACCATAAAATGAAAAAAAATACAACAGTGTTTCCACCATATATCAGGAATAATTGCAACCAGTTTGAAAGTGATGGCCAATTCTACGTTCCGGGCAACCTAGGTTTCACTCCAGGGCGTTGCTCCACCAGACCGAATAGTTACTGCCTAAGATGTCAACGCCAGAAGCTTAAAACACGATATAAATACAACAGCTTTTCCATCGTATAAAACGAATAATTGCAACCAGTGTGAAAGTTATGGTCATTTCCACATTCCGAGCAACTTAGGCTTCACTCTAGGGCGTTGCTCCACCAGATCGAATAGTTAGTGCCTTAGAAGTCAACGCCAGAAGCATAAAATACAATATAAATACAACAGTTTTTCCATCGTATAAAACGAATAATTGCAACCAGTATGAAACTTATGGTCATTTCTACTTTCCGAGCAACCTAGGCTTGACCCTAGGGCGTTGCTCCAACAGATTGAATAGTTAGGGCCTTAGCAGTCAACGCCCGAACCGTAAAATGCAAAAAAAATACAACAGTGTTCCCATCATATAACAGGAATAATTGCAACCAGTTTGAAAGTGATGGCCAATTATACGTTCCGGGCAACCTAGGTTTCACACCAGGGCGCTGCTCCACCAGACGGAGTAGTTACGGCCTAGGAAGTCAACGCCAGAAGCATAAAATACGATATAAATACAACAGCTTTTCCATCATATAAAACGTATAATTGCAACCAGTGTGAAAGTAATCATGATTTCTACGTTCCGATCACCCTAGGCGTCACTCTAGGGCGTTGCTCCACCACATCTAATATCTACGGCCTTAGAAGTCAACGCCAGAGGCATAAAATACAATATAAATACAACAGCGTTTCCATCGTATAAAACGAATAATTGCAACCAGTGTGAAAGTTAAGGTCATTTCAACATTCCGAGCAACCTAGGCTTCACTCTAGGGCGTTGCTCCACCAGATCGAATAGTTAGGTCCTTAGAAGTAAACGCCAGAAGCATAAAACACCATATAAATACAACAGCTTTTCCATGGTATAAAAGGATTAATTGCAACCAGTTTGAACGTGATGGTCATTTCTCCTTTCCGGGCAACCTAGGCTTCACTCTAGGGCGTTGCTCCACTAGATCGAACAGCTAGGGCCTTAGAAGTCAACGCCAGAAGCATAAAATACAATATAAATACAACAGTTTTTCCATCGTATAAAACGAATAATTGCAACCAGTATGAAACTTATGGACATTCATACTTTCCGAGCAACCTAGGCTTCACCCTAGGGCGTTGCTCCAACAGATCGAATAGTTAGGGCCTTTAGAAGTCTACGCCCGAACCATAAAATGCAAAAAAAATACAACAGTGTTACCATCATATAACACGAATAATTTCGACCAGTTTGAAAGTGACGGCCAATTCTGCGTTCCGGGCAACCTAGGCTTCACTCTAGGGCGTTGCTCCACCAGATCGAATAGTTAGTGCCTTAGAAGTCAACGCCTGAAGCATAAAATACAATATAAATACAACTGTTTTTCCATCGTATGAAACAAATAATTGCAACCAGTATGAAGCATATGGTCATTTCTACTTTCCGAGCAACCTCGGCTTCACCCTAGGGCGTTGCTCCAACGGATTGAATAGTTAGGGCCTTAGTAGTCAACGTCCGAACCATAAAATGCAAAAAAAATACAACAGTGTTTCCATCATATAACAGGAATAATTGCAACCAGTTTGAAAGTGATGGCCAATTATACGTTCTGGGCAACCTAGGTTTCACTCCAGGTCGTTGCTCCACCAGACCGAATAGTTACGGCCTAAGAAGTCAACGCCAGAAGCATAAAATACGATATAAATACAACAGCGTATGCATCGTATAAAACGAATAATTGCAACCAGTGTGAAAGTTAAAGTCATTTCTACATTCCGAGCAACCTAGGGATCACTCTAGGGCGTTGCTCCACTGATCGAATAGTTAGGTCCTTAGAAGTAAACGCCAGAAGCATAAAATACGATATAAATACAACAGCTTTTCCATCGTATAAAAGGAATAATTGCAAACAGTGTGAAAGTAATGGTCATTTCTACGTTCCGGGCAAGCCAGGCTTCACCCAAGGCCGATGTTCCACCAGATCGAATAGTTAGGGCCGAAGAAGTGAACGCCAGAAGCATAAAATGCAATAAAAATACAAGAGTTTTTCCATCGTATAACAGGATTAATTGCAACCAGTTTGAAAGTGATGGTCATTTCTCCTTTCCGGGCAACCCAGGCTTCACTCTAGGGCGTTGCTCCACCAGATCGAATAGCTAGGGCCTTAGAAGTCAACGCCAGATGCATAAAATACAATATAAATACAACAGTTTTTCCATCGTATAAAACGTATAATTGCAACCAGTATGAAACTGATGGTCATTTCTACTTTCCGAGCAACCTAGGCTTCACCCTAGGGCGTTGCTCCAACAGATTGAATAGTTATGGCCTTAGAAGTCAACGCCCGAAGCATAAAATCCAAAATAAATAGAACACTTTTTCCATCGTATAAAACGAATAATTGCTACCGATGTGAAAGTTATGGCCATTTCTACGTTCTGGGCAACCTAGGCATCACCCTAGGGTGTTGCTCCACCAGATGGAATAGTCAGGGCATAAGAAGTCAACGCCAGAAGCATAAAATACGGTATAAATACAACAGCTTTTCCATCGTATAAAACGAATAATTGCAACCAGTATGAAAGTTATGGTCATTTCTACTTTCCGAGCAACCTAGGATTCACTCTAGGGCGTGGCTCCACCTGATCGAATAGTTAGGGCCTTAGAAGTCAACGCCAGAAGCATAAAATACAATAAAGATGCAACAGTTTTTCCATCGTATATCAGGAATTATTGCTACCAGTGTGAAAGTAATGGCACATCATTGTCCCGGACAACCTAGGCTTCACTATAGGGCGTTGCTCCACCAGATCGAATAGTT